>NC_081210.1:24089588-24393588 GCF_902713425.1 Acipenser ruthenus
TAGTACAGTATAATATAAAACTCAGCTGTATTTGGTCATAGTGGGGAAAAAAGCATAGAAAGAGACCGGAGACCTTCTGATCAACGTTATTGGCTTTTGATCTGGTATGAGTTATTTTTAATACAGTTGTCAGGACAGTAGCCAGAGAACAAAGAAAACGTCAGATGCTCCATAGAACACCTGACAGTAATACGATGTTAATTCTGCTGTCTCATAGTTTTTAAACCCGTTCCTTCTCCAGTGCTACACTGAGACCCTGACTGATGCCAGCTAATGCAGGCTGTAAAACAGGCCAAGAAGCAAGTGGCAGAGAGCATTGATTATTCTTTTTAATCTATATATAATTAAGTAAGGACTTGATCAGACTTGGCAGCTGCTCAAACCCCTGCACTTGAAGCGTGTGATGATTCAGCATTGCGGGTGGAGGAATGCAGCGAGGACAGTGTTTAATGTCATTAGGAGAGTTTCAGGTTAACCAACCAATTTAACTCTAACCTCAGGGAGGTTTACCCTTTAACTCTGTATTAATCCCACTAGTAGGACATGTGTAAAACACACATATTGCACAATATGCATTTAATATCAACAGAAGCACTTTAGACTAGCAAGCAACTTGACCACCTGTACTGTAACCTACTATGGTTTTGGACTGAGACGGCACTTTTATACTGTATGATTTCACTCATGGGTAGGAAAATTGGAAATTTAACAGAAACTGTGAATAAATTCAAACTACAAGCATATGTTATCTAGCAGTACTTTTGCAGGAGCTGCAATTTCAGTGTATTCCCAAAACACTTCGGCAACTCAGGTTTAATTAAGTACTGTAATTAATCTTTTTCAAATTGCTAAATAAAAAAAAGTAATCAGTATTGAATGTGATTTCTATTTGTTGATGTGTACTACAGCTGATAGGCTCAATTCAAATAAATGTTAGTAACTTTCAAAATAATGTTATAATCGCATCAAATGTGGATCTTTTTTTATTACTGTTTTGATTCGATAAACACAAAACAGAAAATTTACCAAAGTAAATATTGCTCTAAGTAAAACTGCTCTGTTTATTGGATTGATTTATATTGTTGTCCTGCTAAAAGTTATTCAAGTGAAATGTAGAAATTAAGATTCACAGATGTTTCCCTATCATTTTGTATTTATTTTATTGAAAGCTGTTTCACCAGGGGGGCTAGTCTGCCGGTTGCAGTGGGGAGCTGGGCAGTACAGCTGCTTGTATAGAGAGCAGCAAGCAGTAAAGCACACACCATCTATCACTATAAAACATCGCCCAACCCACCATAAAAAACAATAGGGGCGGGAGGAGCAGTTAGTTTTAATTGCAATGAGTGTCTGTCAATCAGAACCCTGATTTCATTGTATAAAAGTCATCTTGTATTTTTTTATTTCCTATTCTGCCTTAGTATCCATCTCTTATATTATCTTATGACATTTATCCAGCAGCACTAAGCACAAATCAACAGTCACCATTGACACTTTATAGGGAAAAGATGTTGGTGACAGTCTGTGCACATTGCTCCTGTTCTAACTTATGTGCATTTGCTAATTCCCTTTTCCCTAAACCTTGCAATTGTACGGATGAATATATTTCAATAAAAAATGCAATGCTGCAGCAGCGGAAATTTGAAAAAGTTCATTTTTCAGATAGAAAATTACATCTGGATTGTTGTACTATACGGTAAACAATAATATCCTGATGTCCCTGCAATACTCTGCTTGGCCTACCACACTAATTGTGTTGGTATGCGTTTCTTGTCAGTACAACAGACTCAGCATTTAATATAGGCCAATTGAGAAATACTGAGGGGACAGAATAGGGAAAACCAAGACACATATTGGTTATGTTAAGAAAGCTTAACTGTACAATATGCAACAAAGAAAATACTCTTTTACTTATTCTTAAAAAAAGAACACCAATTGTATTTGAATTACAGCTACAGTTGCTCATCAGCTCTTTAGTATCTTTGAGAAACATGCTGATTCATACTCTGGTGTATTTTTAACTTAGCTTGATAAAAAGAAAAAGCTTTCCCCTCAGCAGTTTGCTATGGCAATGCTATCGATCACCACAATGTGTACTATATTATTGTTTTCATATGGGAAAAGGTGAGAACAATTCTAATACCAAAGGGAAGGTGGGGTGCTGCATAGGGAACAAGGTGGAAAAAAGGAAAGGTAGATAGGCTTGCAGTCAGCACCTTATGCAAGATAAATAAGTAGGAGGCATCATTTGTGTCAAATTGTTGTCAGTGCTGGAGATGAAAATTGCCTGAGAGCAGATTGCACTGTCAAACTGTAGTGGCTCAATGGGAGCATGTCCAGTCCCAACATTTGGCAGCAGAAGGTGCTACTAGGTTTGAGAAATCTTCTGACAGGTGAATACCAAAACTTAAGAGAATGCTGATCACAACTACTGGTATATTAGAAATATTTAATATAAACAAAACTAAAGATAATATTTACTAAGCTACTTTAAAAATGAACACCCTTAAAAAATACTTCTTTTCAATAAAAAGTGCTGCTTTGTTCCTGTCGCAACATATAGGTTCTGTAGATGTTGCTGTTATTGCATTCCAAAATAAACTATTACCAGAAAAGAAATAACAAAAGAGCAGTTGAAATCTTTGGAATCTGGGAGAAATTTGAACACAAATCACAAAAAGCTGTGCATTTTTATTTGACAAACAACATAGCTCATCTTTAAATGTTGCAAAGTCAGCTAGAAATAACTCATGGACATGTAGAAGCCATTTAATTAAGATGCCTTGTTGTTTGAATTGAAACAATAATAGTTTTAATTGGTTTTAGAAAAATAGAACAAAATTAAACATGCCCATGATCTGTAAATGACAGAGCTGTCCTTGGATGGCACGTTTAGTGCTAGGATGCAGTGGCGGTTCATTGACCAGCGACTGCCTCTGTAATTGCTCTTTTCCCATCACAGCAATATCCAAGGCTGGCACTGAAATCAATCAGGCTAAACAGAACAAAATCATTTCACAATTAAAACCGAGTTATCAGCAGCCTGGGGTTTGGCTCATTACTTTCAGATGAGAAACGAGTATTGCAGTGAATACTGTACTTTTAGTGGTGGGATCTCTCATAGTAAAAAAAATGAACTGGCAAAACATAATCAATGAGCTATAACAAAGAATAACAACTCTATCTATTATCCAATATTTCTACCCTGATTTGTGGGTAAGGGACTGAGCCCGACAACCCCTATGAGCGAATCTCTGTAGAAAACAAACATCAAATGAATGGAAGTATTTCAAAGTCTTAAAGCCTCAACCTGGCCCTTCCACTCCTGGTCTGTGTTCCAACCCATTTCTAAATTGTTTAATTGCACCAATTAAACCTCCATCCATACCCTGTTAAACCTGGAGGGAATGGCGCTCCAGGACCGTGATTGGATATAAATTAAACACATGAATAGCATTCATTTAGGCTGGTAAACAATGCCTACTTTCTGTACAGCTGGACAGAGACATAGAAAAAAGTGAGTGTCCTTGCACAGAACTACAACCCAGAGGAAACCTTGGCTTAACAGAAATGATTTGCACCTATGGCAAAACAATGGGTCCTGATACAGTAGCAGTTTAACCTAGGAATTTAGTTTAGGGATAACCTAGCCTTGTCCAGTCTACCAGCATCCCAGAAAGGTGTTTGGAGACACTGTAGGGATCATCCATTAACATGCTTGGTATTGAAGGAGAAAATAACTTGCATCTATGGAATCCCGGGTTCATTGGAAGGAATACAGGACTACTGTTTTTGTTTTTGACAAAGGTGTATCTGGAAGCTTGCTGTTGCAATCGATTCCTGAATTCTACTCTCACTCTGAGCACTGACAGTCTTATGTAACCCCAGGCTAAAATGGAACAATCTAAGTGCTTTTAGAAACTATCTTGTGTTCACTTGACTAAGCCCAAATCATTGCCCGTCTTAATGGATTATGTGAAAGCAGAGTAATACCATGCCTCTCCTCACCCCAGTCCCTTGCTGAGAGCACTGAGCTGGCAAGAGGTCCTAAGCTGAGTAATGGATGTTTGACACATTGAAAGAATATGAATTACGTATGGCATTTAAATGGAATGCGTAACGAATACGCATGGCAACTTTGCTGCACAGCTTGAGTTGGCATGTTATCAAGCTTCTTGCACTTTGTTCGTTCCCGGTGTCTCAATGTTAATTGTGAATACTGTATACTGCATGCGGTAGCTAGAGAATGGATCACAGAAATACCAAGGCAGCTAATTGAAGCCTGTCTGGGAATTGCCAGAAACACGTGACCAATAAGTCTAGGTTTGTAATAATAAAAAGTTTAAAAAAAAACAAAACATCATTTGCAATGCATGTTTGTGACTGGTGAATAAGTGACTGGATTCTTGATTTTGGATTCTGGATTTCTCAGCGCTTTGATTTTGGATTCTGGATTTCTCAGCGCCGTCTTAGCCCCCCTCAACCTAACCTACCAATTTACCTATCTGTCAACCGAATTTTTGGAAGGTAAATCTATATAATAAATACAATATTCCGTATTTAGAGTCAGGATGCTTTATATTTCTATAACAAGGTGATCAATAAGGACTACAATATTATTGTTTCTTTATAAATATATAGTATGTGCATGCAGGCCTTTTGCTAAGTATATTCCATCTGCAGTGTTGGAATTTTAAAAAAATCTGTTTGTGTTTATTTGCTTCATAGCCATATTGTTTGTGGTCAATAAAGCAAATAAGAATAATTGTTTTGGTTTCTGTTGTCAGACCAAGTTCTTGTACAGTAGTACAAAGTAACATTACAGTTAAAATGCAAGGTTGTAGTTAATGCATACCCCATACGTAAGCATTAAAGTATGTACAGTATTTATTGAACGTACTCATGACTTCAAGGTAATGTTGCATTTTACTCACCCAAAAAAATACAAGATGACTCACAGTGTCTAAATTGGAGAGTAATTACTCAGTGACCCAAAACCTTATCTGGAGTGCAGGGTCCCAATATGCTAATGTATGACCCTGTCATATGATACTGCTCAAGTCAGTGGCACAAAGATCTGCAGCCTCCTCTACCAGAATTGAGGATAACAACGATAATAATGGCTCTTTCCACCTTTTAGATTTTGCAATACAAGTTTTAGCTGACTCGAGTGCAGCAGTTTGGTCAGGCAGAACCATATAATTTGTTTCTTGCAATCACAGTACAATTGGTATTTCAGAAGTCATTGATCCAGAAAATTCCTAATCTATTTTCTGCTTATATAAAACTAGCAACTCGTCCGTAAACCTTCCTCCAACCAACCGACAGTCCAATTGGAGTCCCAATCATGCTAATATTTTTTGTATGTGACAAAGGGGCCTGCAGAAAAACTGAATTTTAGTTTTGTTTTAATACAAAGTAGAAATAGTTAGAATCACACTGACGATTTTAGAGAACTAGAAATATGCTACAGCCAGGTGCTTACACACCCCAAGACTAAGCGTTAATTTTAATAATGCAGCAAAAAATATCTCAGAGCAATGCAATGCAGTGCAAGAACTCTACAGCAGTACATGTATCTATATTATATGTATCTGTCCTTTCAGATATTATTTTAGTGTCTAATAAACGTTACGATACCTTTTTTTTTACTACATTACTGTATGCAGCGTTGCTTTCAGTCCGATTCCACGTTCTGTTTTGATCAAATTTACACTATCTAAATAATGCACACTCAATGCATTGAAAACATGTGATCGCATTCACTTCATTGATAATCACATTTTGAATGTTATCACTCCACATTATACAGGCAGTGTGAAAAGGGTATTTGATTAAGTGAAAAGCACACAACGCACAGCTACTTATTCCAGCATCAATACTGACCTGGCTGGTACCAATCGAGTAGGCAATTTATGCACACAAGCACTTTCCATTGCTAATACGGGATTGACTGACTGGACTGAATACACACAGCCAGCTGCCTCCAGTTAGGCTTCTGACAGTAATTTGTGATAGGACTGGCAAGGCCATACATATACGGAAGGAGGTCTCCTTTATTTATAGTTATAGTCCACAGTTTCCCATCGTCAGCCAATTCTTCAATTATTAAATACCAGTTAGGATAGAAATTCAATTTATACTCTTTGAATAAACTTGCTGTCAACTTGTAATGTCAACAATAACCAGCAGGACATAAAATATTCCTCAATGTACCAGACAATGATTCCATCTATGTACCTCAAAACCTCACCGGATCAGACACCCAACTATTAATCAATCTGTACCCATATACATATCATTGTAACTGGTCATCAATTTTCCCTCAGTCTGAACCCCTTTGACAGGAACAGTGTCCAAACTTCAGTGCTGACCACCTAGTGAAAGAACCTCCTCCTGCTGGGGTATATAAAAAAAAAACCATAAGCATGAAATAATGTATGGATTACAAATAATTGTAAATGCTTTTCCATTAATAGGATATGTGCACCAACACCATTAAGAGATACAGCAGGACATAATGAATTGTCCACTAAAAAACTAAACTAGTAAAAAATGCAGGCAAGCACAAATGTACTGTAATTATCTGAGAAATTGCTCAGCACAATGGTGTTTGTACAGTACAATAAAGCAGTTTCTAGGGACCATTTTCCAGTAAACACAACAATTCTCACTTTGCATTTGCAATAGCCTGTTGTGTTGTGTTCAATTCTCCAGGCATTTGCAAGACACATCTTGAAAAGAAAGCAATCACTGGTTAATAAGAATGGTTTCTACATCAGTCTTTTGTTCAAGGAAAACCCAAATGATTTATTTTAATACAATGTTTGGACTGAAAAACACATCAACTATATAAGGCTATGGTTTGTTGAGAATTGAGAGAACAGGTATGTACAGAAAATTCTTAATGTTTTTGAAAGAAATACTCTGAAACATGTTCACAATTTTGCTAAACTGTTGGTAAAATAACCAGTTACTGTACATGTACCACAGTACCTACGGTACGCTATGTATAAAATTCAAAGAAACATATTTATCAGGTACAAGGAAACACGGCATATATTTATTTATTTATATACAGATTATATATATATATATATATATATATATATATATATATATATATATATATATATATATATATATATAAATGTGTGTGTATATTTATGAAACCTAAACATTTTGAATATGTAGATCTTAATCTTGAGAAATCTTTATCAATGCTGAAGAGAGAATTGATGAAGATGAAGATGAAGATATTGAAGAAAGACATGTGCTCCTAAATCAACTTTTACTGACTTTCAATGCATATTTGACTAGTTTCACAAACCTAAATGAGCACTAATCTTGGACTACCTTACCAAAGATAACATTAGGGAGTTAATTAGTGCTAATCCGGGTCTATGAAACTAGCCCATTCAGTTTACATTCATTGGTATAAAATCCTGAGTGTTCTTTATCAATGAGGCTTGCTTAATTTAAACTCTGTTCTTTTTCCAAGTGGATGTCTCTTATCATGCCTGAATTTATCGACACCTGTAAAGACAAAAATACTTATGAGTCTAGGAATGGGTTTAGGGTACTCAAAACACAAGCTGAAAAAAAGTATAAAATCAACGATTACCCAAGCAATGT
Source organism: Acipenser ruthenus (assembly GCF_902713425.1). Taxonomy (NCBI): domain Eukaryota; kingdom Metazoa; phylum Chordata; class Actinopteri; order Acipenseriformes; family Acipenseridae; genus Acipenser; species Acipenser ruthenus. Next base: position 24,097,221 of record NC_081210.1, read on the forward strand.
CAGACACAAAGAAAAAATATATTTTCCTTGCAAATACTGTCACATGTTTAAAATGATGATTAATACCTTATTTTATTTCAAAGTGCTTTATTACCTGCCATTTTTTTAAAAATTTACAAATACACAATCTCTCTCTTATCTTTCTCTCTCTTTCTATACACATTATAGATACGTTGTTCAAAATTGTCAGTTTTGTATCTTTCCTTTTTGCTTAGTTTCGCCCCTGATAAATACTTTGTACTGCTTTTAAGATGGAAATCGTTGAGCAGACTATCAATTGTCATCTTAAAATACAGGGATTTTTACAACAGCAACAACACCTGTCAGCAAGGCATGGACCAATCTTTTGTACATTTGTGTATGTACTCTATGCCCCTCAGTGCACTTACCTTGCTTTTCCATGAACCGTGGGATACGCAAAACTTTAACATATTTCATTACATAGAAAAGAGGGTGCATTATAGCAACCGTCCATGAAAACAGAACCACTACAGCCAGCAAGTTGTTTCCAATAATCTGCAACACAAACATCAGCGTTTGACAGGAAACCCACTTGACATTTGTTTAATTAAAAAGCTTTTATAATACAGTAATAGCCTTTTTTGTCAACTTTACTCTAGTTACTCTGCTGGTGTTACTCTTGTTACTTTGCCAGCAATAATCTGGTACCTACTGTGCCAATTCTGGTGTAACATACCTTGTCTGTGCCACCTAAAGTGCCCTGTGCTGAAAAGAAGCCAGCGAAAATCAAGCCCCAGACTCCACTCCCCAGGTAAACTGAAAGAGAATGTGAGAGGGAGACATTACCACCATAAAGACAGACTGTATATATATTGTAACAAATACACTCTGCTGTACTATATTTTTATTCTGTTCCCCATCCTCTTCCAGATCAACAGTAACCAGAAGACTGTCAGTTTGGTTTAACAGGGCGGTGCCTGTTTTTTTATTGGACAATCCAAAGCCTTAGGTGATAATCCATACAGGGGTCAAACACAGTTCAGGTTCTCATACAGTCCAGGTTAATCCGCCAGAAGGGTGGTCATAACAGTCCAAGTCATACACAGAATTATTTTTCTTCCTTTTAGTTTTAAAGCAATAATTCTTACCAGCACTTTTCTTTCTCTCTCTCTCTCTCTCTCACACTCTCACTCACTCACTCTCTCTCTCTCTCTCACTCACTCACTCACTCACTCACTCACTCACTCTCACTCTCTCTCTCTCTCACTCACTCTCACTCTCACTCTCACTCTCACTCTCACTCTCACTCTCACTCTCACTCTCACTCTCTCACTTAACCACTTTGTACTCCTTCCTCCCCGTGCTGTGCCCCAGCCCTTTTATAGGTGGATGACTATGTCTAATTTAGGGCAGGTGTGGCTACCACACCCTGGGAACCTTGCATTGTGGGAATTGTAGTGTGCTGTGGGTGGCCATTTTGTGACATGTAGTCCTTTACCTGCTGCCATTTTGTGATGGTAGAAAGTGCTGTCAAAACCTCAGCCCTGATGTATTTACCATCTACAACCACACCCTTTACTTTATCACAATATATATATATATATATATATATATATATATATATATATATATATATATATATATATATATATATATATATATATATATATATATATATATACACATATATATATACACATATATATATATATAGTCATTCTGACAAATAAATGTGTCAAACTGGTTTTGGGATTTCTAAATCAAAGGACACCTCCCCTATTTTAATATCATAATCAATGAGGAAAACTTACCTGAAATGACATGCAGTGGATCATCAATCTTATTCCTCAATACTAACCACTCCATTATGAAATAGAAAAATGATGAGGTGGCTCCACACATTACTGAGATTCCAGGGATGTAGCTATTGGCCCCTGCACACACAGTTACCTAACAAGCAGAAGAGGCCAGAAGTTGATTAATTATTTAAAAGCCATGTTTGAAACATAAATGACAATGACAAGGGTAACACTGAAACAATATAGAAATTAACATGGACTCCCCGCTGGTCCACAAACCACAATAGTCTTTTACAGTAGCACAGTAGTTATTTGATGAGGAAAAAAAAACAACAGTACTAGCAATTTTCTGTTGGGTGATGGGTTATATAATATTGATATAACCAGTGTTCTTGTGCACTCAGTTATGTTTTTAATGTCAGCCTGCATGCATTGTGCATCTATGTTCTGCACAAAAATGTGTACATGACAGTAAGCATCAGCGTGCTTTTAAGGGACCAGTATGCAACACTAGAAACACAAAATTATTGACACACTGTTGGCCAGGGATTAAGTGCACGTACACACCATGCCAGCTATTGTGGTGTTGATGAAACAATCCACGTCGTAGTAGCTCTTCAGCAGACGTTGTAAGATGAGCCCATAGAGTCCAGAGGAGGCTCCTGCCAACAGAATGTTTAGGACGCAGAGAGCTGCTAGCTGACCCTCCCCTGGGGCAGTTATCTGGTAACGGGCCCCAATGATAAACCCAATAAACCCCATCATCTGCATAGAGGCTCCCAGTGCTGCAAGCTGACACAAACAAACAAGAAGAATCATCAAAACCTTGTACAACAATATATGCTGTTTTGCAAACACCTCTCTGAATTATTCTTATACCACTTTAAGTGCTGATAGAAGCAAAGCAGTGACTATGGATGCACTTGTAGATAAAAGTAAACTTGTTTTAAAAAAAAAGAAATTGCTGACATATGGGATGCAAGTTTTATGTGTGTCATGTGATGCCTTGAACTCCAGCAGTAACAAGTCTGGCTAACTCACAGGTAGGTTGTGCTCTCTCTGTTTAAACGTGGGAGTCCACCGATCGATTCGTGCTCCTATGACATAACAGGCTACCAATGCCACAGTACCACCAACTAAGAACACCACCCCGCTGCCACCATAATCCTGGGGAGGGGAATAGAGTGTGGTCATGCTCGGAGGAAACACAAAAGGACTTATAGTATTGTCTCCTATATGAGATTTTACACCACAATGTAATAATTTAAAATAAACTGTTTAGCTACTATATACATTTTTTATAGTACAAGCAAATCTGTTATTTACATTATCCATTATTGTTTTCAACACTTTCATTTAAAAAAAAAAGATTGTGGTCTTAGACCTGAACTGGTAATTTGGATTGTAATGGATTGAAAAAGCCGTGCACATCCCAGACCCAGTGAGAAGCAATTGGATACACAAACCCTAGAAAACAAAAGAAAAACAGGTCAATATAAGAGACATTTTATTTCACTTTCAATTGTAACGTCACGATTAAATTCCAAGAACTGCAGTGCCTCTTCATTTGAACACCACTGTGTTTTAACTGGGTTGTAATAACATAGCCCAGGGATTCCCAAACTTTTTTACCTGAGGCCCACCTGTTCAGCTGCATTAGTCACTGCAGCCCACTATTAGCACTGGGGAAAATGTCAAATTAAAAACATCTTATATGTTTAAACCTGTAACATTATAAATATACCAAATATAAACTGTCCTTTATTCATTTGAATAAATATTGTGAAAGATGGAAATCACATAGAATATGCACTGTGTGAAAAAATTATAAGTCGCCCTGGATAAGGGCGTCTGCCAAGAAATAAATAATAATAATAAAAACATTTTGAAACCCTCTCATTTGAATAAATAAAATAAATTGCAAAAACTAAACAGATGTTTTTATCAAACATTTAAATGAGGTACTTTGTATAATTGAAAATTTTAGAAATGCAGTTATTTTTCTTGGTCATCAAACAAGAAAGTGCATGTCTCTTATTATTCACATTCATAAATATATGAACAGGAATCACTTTTGAATAAAATCAGTACAACGTGCACAAAAAATAACTCTTAAATCCTAATTTCTGAACTCTGTCTAACTAAAATGTCCAGCCTTAACCTCTCACGCTGAACTGTCATGCACAAAAAAGACGAATGCGCACAATGCAGAAGGAAACGAGAGCCTTGTATAAGCTATTTTTTTTGCCACTACTCTGTACAACCAAATACAACTTGCAAAATCACATTCAGTTGGCTTGCAACATCCCCCTCCCCCCTCCAAAAAAAATGAAATAAATAAAAAAATTCGGAGCGCAGCTGCGCCACTTAACCAAAAGAAAACTAAATCCATCTGCAGCGAAATTTGAATCAATCACAAAACATTTTTGTTTATTATTATTATTTTCCAACAAAACATATTACAGCGTTATTTTAAGATGACTGACTGTGAACGAGCTAGTTATCAATAAAATAGAAGTATATACAAACATTTGAATACATAAATTACCGGTATGAAACTGTATGAAACAGTTTGATTAATAAACTTGATTTAGTTAATATTGAAACATACATATTTTAAGTGTTATTAGCTAATTAGTCACAAAAACGTATTCATCATAGGCATCAATTGAATTTTTAAATGAATGTTATCAAGTACAAAAGTATAAAAACATTTCTACAAAAGAAAAAAAAACATTCCAGCATCAAAACTGAACCCACGGTACAAATGCATTCAAACTCCTCCTGTAGCTGCCGTTTTTGTTCTTTATACTCAGCAAAACGTATTCTTTGGTAGCGGATTCGACATATTGTAATTTTATTAATACTGAACACACTTTTTACATCTGCCAGCAGAGTGATCACATGACCTTAACACTGCCCTATTGTCAGAGCGCAGCGTGAAGGAATATCTGCTAGAAAGTGTCCTGAGGGCATCAGATGATTCGAGGGCATTTGCCAAGCACTCCCACCTTTCACTTCCAGAGCTCAGCAACTCTACGAAATCAACCCAACCCAACCCAACCCCAACCTGAAGCAACCCCAGCCCTAAAACCTAACCGTAACCAAATGCCTGACCTTTAAAAACCATCTGATGCCCCCAGAACACTTTCTAGTGGATATTCCTTTGTGCTGCTGAGGAGCTCTCGCTCTACATCCCGCCTACAGGTAGGCAATCTGTTAGCTTTGATTTGTGAATTTCTGCTTTGACTGATAGTCTGCCAGTACTGCCTTGATACACTTTATTTTTCTAGTTACAACTGACGCTGGTGCCTGCTTTTCGCTATTAATAGAAAAAAATACATAGAATGTCATTGCTCCCGCGGCTCACCCAGGACTGTGTCTGGACCGCGGACTAGTTTGGGAACCCCAGACATAGACCATACCTGCAAATACATAGCTGGATATGAGGTAGCCTATGGGCTCTGTCCTCTCAATAACAGCTCCCAATGCAACAGTCGTAGCCACAGCACATCGGGCATAATTAAAAAAGAAGTGACAGAGGTTGGGGCTACCCAAGGTGAGGAAGTACTTGGAGCCAATGAAGCCACTGCCCTCTCCAAAGGCAAAAGCATACCCGTGCAGCCAATAAGCCATCAGAGTGATAACTAAGAAAAAGAGACAAAAAAAGTGATGCAATTTACATGCTTGCAAAATAAACTTTTGGACACCCTGACATTTATGTATCTAGGTGTAAAAATGATATTACTAGGAACCTGGTCTCTTGAAAGCAGCATGGATTATGTACTGTCTGCAGGTCATTATGTGAACTTCTGCTCCATTAACAGTAATGTTTTGCACACTCTTCACTGCATTTCCTGTAAGAGGCTTGAAGGGGGATTTCAGGGTGAAATGTCACCACTTTGAGTCATTTTCTTGGGTAACACTAATGAAGTGTCAGTAATTGAAATGCGTTTACATACTGAATTAATCAACGTATGATTCTCTGTGTATATATACTAAATCATATATTAAATCAATCATATATATTAAATCAATCCATGATGCACTGCATACTTACTCATGTTACACCCTAACATTAATTCACCAAGAACAAAAGTTATTTGAAAGTGTTAACTAACCCTGGATTAACTTGAAAAACAAATGAAAAATAAAGAACAAAAATTTCCTGACAAATTGTTTTAGGCTATTCCTGTCTCAAAAATGTCTACTGAAATGCAGTATATTGTTTACTGTTTACCATGTATTATTTATGCATTCATTTTGTGTTATTTTTTATATCTTATAACAAACTCCTTAAACACTTCTGCACCAAAACTATCAGCAAGATTCATCTCAACAGTTGCTCTTCAGGGAAGACACAGTATTGATACAGGCTAACACTTAAGCCTTCATTTTTTGTCTTAAAAGCTCAATTGTTTTAGGCTATTCCTGTCTCAAACAGGGATGTTGCTATTTAAAAAAAATATATATTATTTATTATAGTGATTTAGAAAAGAAATATTTTAGCAGGACATGAGCCATTTGATATTTAAAAGTTTGCTAACAACATACATACAAAAATGCATACGCTCATAAATGTAAAAGGAAAATTGAACACATTAGGCAAGGTGATCACAGAAAGTCTGCTCTTTGATCATCAGCTGTCAGCCTTTAATAAAATCTGTATCTTAATATGTAGCAGCATTATCTGATATGGAATGAAACAGAACCTGGATTGATACATCGTCTTTTCAACAGCACAGAAACTGAAATGCAAGTGCTGTGATTGAAAGAAATGTTTAATATAGTAATTTATCAGGAGAGTACTACCCCTAGTGGAAAATACACGAACAACAATCACTTACAAATCCCAGGAACATCATCATTTTAATGAAATTTAACTCCACGATTTGAAGCCTGTTTAAGTGTAATACAGTTTAGCATTTATACTCAGTATTTTTAATGGGAGTCAAACTGTAGCATCACTTAAAAGCAATGTGAAGCACAGCAATGCTGTATCAAAATGTTAATGAAGTTAACATTTTGACCAACAGCATTATATATATATATATATATATATATATATATATATATATATATATATATATATATATATATAAACCATGTATCACTAGGTACAGTACCCAAGCATTAAAATGAATAGATTAAGTGGGAGTGATTAGTGGGAGGGAATCTGATTTAAAACAGTCAAAAAGTTTGCAGGAAAGCAAAACAATGCCTCCTCTGTAATGTTTCCAGCAAAGCAAATTCTGAACCTGCACCCACAATAGGCCACAACTTATTATGAATAGCTTGCTATAGATTTTTTTTTTTTTTTTTTTACTTTAGTACCAGGAAACTGGTCTTCTCTGGGAGTTTTTACACTTCAACTTTCGCCACTGTGTTTCCCATTGATGATTTTCATTTAAAAAACAGTAATATATATATAAGCCACTGTGTATTGGTTGATCAGATCAAACCCAAGTCATTTAATTCAAGGTCTCTGAAGCAGTTATAGTACTGATATGGAAACATATAGTTTCGTATAATAATTGTTATACTTACAGGTGTCTGCTAAGTTTTTGAATATAATATTTGCAGTATTGGATCCAGAAGTCTTTCCAAGTTCAACGAATGTAAATCCAAATTTAAAAACTTAAAAAAAAAAAAAAAAAAAGAAAGAATGGATGAAATACCCTATGAAGCATTTGTTTTTGTAAAAGCAGACAGGTGCTAATGATATTACATTTGGAAGTGTTGGCACTGCTAGTGTTTGCAGTTTTCGTAAAGTTGTTTCTTTCTGGACTCACATCACTGTCAGGTGTACCAGAGTTTTAAAATACATTTTTCGATGCTTGTAGTCGTGTATGTAAACCATGATGATTCGTCAAAAATCTTCTGTAATGTACTGGCTTCCTTAGCAAGTACTAGGGTGTACAGACCACCTGACCCCATGTTCAACTCATGATTCCATAGATTCAGCATTTGAACAACGCATGTATCCATACAAAAAACGCGCCTCTATATCGTGTGTTTGTGTAAAATTAAATAGTATAACTCACACATGACCCAGATCCCACAAATAATAAGAAAGAAGTCATTGACAGCGCCTGCGTCCACGCCTTTCATCTTTGATGCGATTTGGTAACAATAAAGCGGTAAGTTGCTCTCTTGAAGAGTCAAATATTGTTATGTATTTATTTATTTTAATAAGGTGTCTGAATCGCAGTCATGTAATTAACTACATTGTGTTAAATTGTACCCCCTTGTCAAAATAAATAACAACTAGCACACTTCCGCTCCAGGAATAATCCACGTGACCGCGCGAGGCAGGCAGTAACGGTTTTAGTAAACCCGGTGGTAGTGCAGGTGGCGAAATTAGGGTAAAATGTATGTGAAATCGGTTTTACTTTACTATAATGCAATTTATTGTGTTCACATTAATCATATACTGTAAGGCTTCCCCAGTAGAATTGGCATTAAGGTAAACTATTTTAGTAACTAACGACCATTATTGATCATACCAGCTCCGATAAATAATCCACAGCTGGATTTTAAGATTTACAGCACTGGGGATCAAATCGTACCACCTTTCTTTTCATCAACCACCTTTCTCCAGCCTTACTCTAAAACTAATGTGGTTAATGCAATCCGGTTGTTGGTTGTTTATGATATTGAAACTAAACCCTGTATTAAACATAATAAAATAAAAAAACAGATATAACAATAAGTAATGTTTTAATATACTCAGCAACAGAAACTATACAAAAAACATGCTCAGGAGAGTGTTGAGTTTATTTAGCAGGTATGTAATATACACTACATAAGAAGTGTGTGTGTGTGTATAGGAAGTGAAAGATAGCAATAGTGTTTATTGTGAAACAAAAAATGAAAGTAAGACTAGGCATACAGTTTGTACTTACACTGCACTGCATAGTCAAAGCATGAGCAGGTGGGAACCAGAGGTTCATCTGTGCTGGTGATTCTGTATGATACCCAAACTAGAATTATAAACAGCATAAACAGATTGAAATATTTAGGGCTGGGATATCTGAGAATTCTAACATTGCAAGTGCAGAATTTGGAGGCAACTAGCACGTTAAGAATACAGTTTTCTTGATCAGAGGAGGAAGTCACTCTTTCTAAAAAAGGGCAAAGGCATATTCATCTAGTTTTAGTTCTTGTTTTTTTTCAAAAGGCGGACGGCCTACACACTTCCTCTGTGCAGCCACACAGCAGAAGCCTGGGCGGTGCAGTAGACACAGGAACCATTTTCTCTGTGCCTCTCAGTCGAACATGATATATTGGGTATAGGGAGCAGGATACAGCGCTCTTTTAAAAATGAGTTTCGGCAATGTCCCCAGCAGATCCGAAGTCATGCACTGGAACGCTAGTAAGCTGTCAGACTACCTAAAATCGGTGAGTTCACTGTGTGTTTGTATGTGCGGTTGGGGGGGGGGGGGGGGTACCTGGCCGCATTCTTTGTGTTTGTAGTTGCATTGCTAAATAAAAGAATACTGAGGGCCTGTATTCACAATCCTGCTCAGATTCAGAGATCACTTTTACATCCCAAAAAAAGCCTGGACAGCTGCTAATGGACCAGAGAACAGGTGTCAGGCTAGTATGGGTCTCTTTAAATCCCCCCTCTTTAAATCCCCTCCCTTTTAATTAACAGTGTGAATTATTAACATGAAAAGCAATACATTCATCACCTTGCCTAGTTCATTTGAATGTAGCTGCCTGGTTTGTTGTACAGTTGATAATATTCAAATCCTGCAGTACTATAATTCTCCTTTTAGTCATGCTGGGGAGCTGGCGACCAACAAGAGTTTGGTATTGGTACTGATATTTACTGGTTCATAAAAAAAGATGCACAGGTTTACAGCACATAGATTCATGTAGGATTGTAGACACCCATCGATTGACCTTAGAAATAAGGTCATTTAAATGTTTAGTTTTTTTTTTTCTTGAATCAGTTTAACCAGCTCTTCCACTTGTCTCTGAATCAACATGACCAGTTAAAAACTAAACTATAATCTCAGACTAGGACAGGCCAGGGCTAGCCATTGCTGGAATCTCCAAAGAGCTCCCCCACAAGTCTTGATCTCACAAACACATGCAGACATATTCATACGCACATACACACACACGTGTACAGCTGTAGGGCTGGCATGTACACATATTCAATAGTATTTGGTCAGGAGAGAGAAGTATTGTAACTCTTTCACCACCTGCAGAATAGAGGAACCAGGAACTCTTGAAAGAGTTAAAAACATACGTTCTGTGAAAAGGCTAAGCTCCAGACTAGATGTAGTTCACAAGTAATAATCTTATTACATTGCCGAGACTGAAGCGGTCGATGTCTGGCTGACAAGAGATATTAAAACTGTTCTCGTACACGGCTGCCTCGCTGTATCATCCACATTATGGATAGGCCTGTAAAATCACCTCATTACCAGCTAGTCATCCGCCCCGCTGCTGTACCTGTAATTAATCAAATAGAGCAGCTGCATCACAATATTTCTGCACTGTATATTTTTGCCATTTTCCTATTATTTTTCCAATATTTACCTATACTTTACCCCTGCTTTCACAATAGTTTATTACACTTTTTTATTATTATTCTTTATTGCTAAGCATCAGCAACATATTTATAAGACAATGACCTTTCGAGATCGAGTCATTGAAAATTGATGTACAGTAGAACCAACAAAAGCAATAATAGCGTCAAACAACCAAAACTACCAACCTGATGGCGATACTCGATACTCAGAGAAATGCAGCTAATGGTGAATCTTTGAGGAGCCTACCAACCAGAAGCCTTCTAACCTTTCCCTGAATGAAGCTGTCTCTGGAATGGGTGGGCAGAGTAGCTGCATGGCTGAATCCCAGTCACAGCTACCTGATAAATGAGTGGAAAAAAGACACAGGGATTTTGACATTGTTTCTTCCCTTGGCCCCTTCAGAGCCCAGACGTGTTTTCATCATTCACAGTATAGCAGAGGCTGCATTGTACTCTGTCGGGGGTGCTTCTGTCTCTCCTCTCTCGTGGTAAATTATTAACCTTCACTTAATACCAGGAAAGGAATCTTTTATGGTACGAACATTGAAGATCGCAAAATAAGATATAAAAGATGCGCTTGTAAGCAGTTTAAAACCCTTTCATGAGCCTTAATTCAGTTTTTATTATTCTTCTGAACATTGCGTCATTTTTTGGGGTGGGGGGGGGGGGGGGGGGGGGGGTTGTGGTGTGGGTGTTGGTGCTTATTTTACTGCTTTCGTTTTTGTTTTTTGTAGCACACGTATCACTAATGCATCATTAGCTAACATTAACAAACACCAGTTACAAAGGAAGTCAGTCATAATGGAAATCTACATTTATGATTTTTAAATAGCAGTTTACTGTTTGTGTTTCGAAAGTCTTGATGTATTTCACATTTTCCGTCGCTACCGACAACGTCGTGCACTTCGGCTGCTTGTTTATGAATCAGTAAAGGGAGGCAGAAGCTATGTGTTCTGCTCTGTGAAATCATGACACTTTGAACTCTAACCTGGAACGCTGTGCATGTTTCACATCAGGGAAACCATCTGAAAACAGACCCGATGAATACCTGTGACCTTTCCAATGAGAAAATGGCTGAGGGTCTCGGCTCAGCAGGTCACTGTTCCGTTTGCTCAAGATGCACGGTTAATACTGTACATGTCTGCTATAAAACGATATGCTTACTATCACTGCCATTAAACCATTTTGATATTTTTTGGTCTCCCGAAGTTGAGAAATGCAAGTTCCGTTGAGAAAAAGGTCAAAAATTACATCATTTTTCATCAGAAGTTTTAGTCATGGTGGAGCATCAATGTTATTCCCCTACTTAGTCACTAACAGAAGTAATTCCTTTTACAGACAGGAAACTGCTTATGTGTTTAATAATTAATATTCTGTTATGAATTTTTGGGAATCCGGTAACCCTCTTTACTCACGAATGCAGTCAGTAGCTGCATCAGTATTTGGTACAGCCTATAGATTGTTGGTGTTATAAAACATTCAGTGATGAAAATATTTACAGATGATGGAAACATAAATTGATCCTTGCCAATAAAGCATAAAGCCAGTGGTATCTGCTTGTCGCCCATGTTTCGGATATGTTTAGGATGTGTCGGCTTAAAGTCCAGCATACAGATTATTAAAAAAAAGACATAATCGCACTCAAGAAGGTGCAAAGAAGGGCAACTAGAATGACATGAACTATGAGAAAAGGCTAAATAAATACATCTCTTTAGCCTAGAAAAAAGAAAGGAAAGAAGAGACTTGATTAAGTCTATAAAATCATAAATGGTATAGATAAAGCTAACCCACCTCTTCAAATTTAGCACAGAGAGTAGAACAAGAGGGCATACATGGAAGATGAGTAAAAGTAAGTTTTGGACAGTTTTTTACACAGAGAGTTATACATGCATGGAATAGCCCACCAGGTGAGGTAGTAGGATGTAAAACACTGGGAACGTTTTTAATTCAGTGCTTTTAATTTAGATCCCCCCTGTACTGTAGAATGGAGCGCTAACAAGGGACAAACCTTGATGGGCCAAACGGTCTTTTCTCATTCCTAGGCTTTTCTTATGTTCTAATATTGTGGTGAGAAAAACAAGTGCAAGACTTTCACTCTTCTTGCAAAACAAGACAGAGCTTGTGGAAGAAATTAAATAAGAACAAACAATGGTTTATCATGGTCGATGAAATTAAAGCATAAACACAGCATTGTACATTGGAAAGAGTCTGAACTGTGGAATTTTTCTTTCACAGCTCAATATAAAGGACTGCGATAAGGTTGTCAAAAAGCATAACATTAATGGAGCTCGTTTTTTGGTAAGTATGCGTTCAAAGATTTTTATTTTAGTTTACAAAAAAATCCTGAAATCAAATACATAAAACACCCTGTGGAATAATACAAACATTGTATACTTCAATGATAGAAACAGAATATTTTAACATAAAAAAAATTAGAAGAAAAAAAAAACTCTTGGTGAATTCTGATGGTGAATTCAATCAAAAGATTGCTTTATTAACCATTTTTTGTGACCCACTATGTGTTTTAAATGAAGCATTTATTGAATGTAAACTCAGGTTTTTTAAGTAATGAAGTAACATGGATGAATGGAGGAATAATGTTGGTTATATTTTAGTCTAGCCCTGGGTAAGGTATTATTGCTTGAGATCAACAAACCCATTGAAATGTCTCCTTTTTACCCTTTTAGGAAATGTCGGACAGCGACATGCAGAAGTTCCCAAAGCTACATACACCGTGAGTACTGGGGAAGCCTCTCCTGATCCCTTGAGAAGCATAGTTTGGGTAAAGCTGGACATGCAGTGTAAAAATATAAAGGAAAATCAGGTTTAAATCATTATGAAGAGTGACAGATGAGATGCATGTCAGTTCATAATGATCTCACCTGTGGCTCCACGTTTGGTGTTAGGTTAGTAGGGACTGTAGGTGTTATGTTTGGAATACAACACAATTCAACTACTAAACTCAAAATTAAAACACCTTCTGACTGCATATTAGCACTAACAATATTATCACCCTTTTTATGTTGCTTTTTTATATTTTAATGTGCATATTTCAAATACAGTGATAGATGATATGGCCACACTTGGAACATGTGACCTAGACAAGAATTAGTTACCCTGAAGTAGCATCGCACTTATATACCGGATTTAGTTTCTGAAGCAAACAACTGAAGCATTTTCATTACAATGAGGTCCACTGATAACAGTGCTCACCTGAATCAGAAGTTAGAAAGAGTCCTGCTTTTACTGCTCAGATCGGCCCATACACCCAGACAGAGAGGAGATATAAGTCACTGACCACATTTCTAGGCAGCTTGTTGTCCTGCACACTCATATATTTGTCTTTTTGTTTGACAACTTGCATTCATAAATAACTTAAGAGAAGTAGCTGTAAGTGTGTGGTCATGCAGTGGAAGAGTTGCTCATGTGTTTGCCGTTCTTATCAGATTGAAGGCTGCTTCCCTCTTCCTTTTCTGTGTTCTGCATTCTCTCTGCCTTCCACATAAGTCTAAATATATATATATATATATATATATATATATATATATATATATATATATATATATATATATTGTTCTCTGGAGTCCCATACAGCAATGCCTTCTTACATCTTACATCATCTTACATCACATCTACCATGTAGAAGTGTTGCAGGAATCGACCTACCGCTTCTGGGTGTAAGAAATTTCATGGTTTTAAGGTATGGTATGGATGGCTGTTATACCGACCGGTGTGGTTTTACCATAGCAACCAGTGCCAATTTAATTTAGCTGAATATCTAGAGCCATGCATTTATGCCCTGTCAATGATATACAAAGAGAGAAAAAGGAAATACCCTTGAGCACAGTTCTGCTATTATTTATGTAGCCCTCATTGTAAATCATAATAACCACATGTAAAGTATATGTGGATTGTGTAACAGGAGAGAATAAAAAGAAGATGTGTCCTCGCCTGCTAGCTACAGGTCTACTGAGTGTACTAGTGTGCTGGCATATGTTTGTGGTAAGAACCTGACTGTGGTGCTGCACAGCGCTGGTTCAGACACATAGCTGGGAGCTTTAAAAGGATGAGACAGGCAAAACACAGCCCAATGAGGGGTGCGATTTAGAAAATGTGTGGCATAATCTTTCTGACTAAAGAGGAGGAAAATATGGGCATATCAAAGAGAGACAAAGCATGCAAATGTAAATATTGGTTACATTGCTGCAGATATCATTGAAGCCACCCATGCATCTAAAGTTAATGGCGTAAATGCCTTAAGCAGTTGGAAAAGAAGTAATGTTTGGAAACATATCAAACCAGGCAGAGCAGAACCTCTGTTGCAACATTGCATTTGGAAATTGTAGCACCTTTTTATTAGTGACTTGCACAGACAACATCAAATGTGAATATGACAAATTGTATGTTAATGTGTCTGGTTTCCGTCTCACCTGCTGGGTCATCTATCTAGTACCTGGTATGTTTTTAAATTTGAATTGCAAGATCTTTATAAAAAAAATTAAACAATTAACTTGAATTCCATTTTTCTCATAATTGTATTATCTTTGCATATTATTTGTCAAAACGTTTGATTACATAAACTTTACCAATACTGAAGATCGTCATATGCCTTTATACATTCACTCTTTAAATAAAAAAAGACTAGTGTTACACATTAAATGGATTGTATTTTCAGAGCTGTATTTTACTGAATCAATCACATGAAAAGCAAACTGTAAGTGAATTAATTCCTAACATCGTTCCAGTGAGAAATATGATAACTAGACATTTTTTTTAGCTGATGTAGTCATCTATATTTTTGGCCAGCCTGCCAGAGTACACAAAAAAATGGAACATTTAGAGAAACATCAGCAATTTAATAGACAATTTAATTTAATAATAAAGTAGCACTGACCATTCAATACACTTATCCAGATTATTGCTAATATGATTTGCACATTTTTTTAACTAATTTAAAGGATCTTTCTGAATGGTCTTAGAAGTGTTTGGCAGCATTTTGTAATGACCCGAAATACGAATGAAGATGCTGTATTCGTTATGGGGAATGATTGTACGCTTGAACATATATCTACATGCTCAACAGAGTGTTGCTGTGAGACGGCACTGTGAAGCGTTGTGAGGTGAGGTGCAGCGGAAATGACACGGGTCACTTGTCGGTAGTTAGAGTGCGGTTTGCAGTATAGCAGGGTGCCGTGCTCTGCATTCCGCCCTCTCTGTGGTTTCTTAGTTTCTGATAAAGCTGCAGATGGCTGCCGCTGGACAGACTGTGAGTCAGCAACTGAAGCTGGGAGCAAGTCTATACTGTATACGGAAAATGCTTTCCTGCAATGTAATTGGTCAAGTGGTTGTTTGGTCATTTTTAATATTTTATGGTAATGAAACATAGATCTGTTTTTAGCAACCAAAATTAGCACTAATCTTGTCATGTTTTACTAATTTTTTTTTCTTTTTTTTTCTAAGCTTTACTGAACTTAATAATTACAGTTCTATAGTGTACACTCATGGGGCAGCGAGAGATGTCAGTTTATTTAGTGTCCAATGAATTACACAGGCAGTTCAATTTCTGTGTGAAGCTCTGCGCGACTACACATACAGTACATGAGGTTATTGGAGGTCTAAACAAAACAACAATCTCAATATTATATAGGTGTTTACCAGGGTAATCACAAACAATAAAGACATGCGTGTCACCATGCTTTAAATGGAAAGTTTACTGAGTACAGAGTGGCACTGTTAGTTACACCTACATGACCTCTTCCACAGAAATACATCGTCCTGTTCATATCTGAACCCCAACCCCCAAAGATGCTTTGGTAGGTTTCTGGTGATTACAATCTCTTAACAGTAAGAAGGTCACATTCCCCTATGCTCGCTTAATGGAAAATTCCTGTCACAGGCTCTGTCTACTAACGAAGTGACTGCAAGGTGTGTGTGTGTGTGTGTGGCAATAACATCAGCAACTTCAGAAAGTGATGTGAACATGTAGAAACAACAAAAATAACCAACTGACGAACAGATAAACTTATGGAAATGATAACAGGAACTTATTCTAAATGCCACGCTTGCACACGCACACACACACACACACACACACACACAGCCCCAAATGCAGGCCCACACCACACAAAGAGTTTTAGCGGTGCCCTTATGTCATTTCACAGGAAATCTGCAAATCAACATGGTCTGAGCATGAAAACTGAAGCACAGAGTAAAGAAAAATCCTCCTGAGTATACAGAAATGCTGGTTTCCAATGCATAATCGTAAACATAATAGGCTTTTTACTGCAGACCAATTAACTGTTAGCTGAATATATATATATATATTTAGGGAAAATATGATTTCATTCAGTAAACTGTGCAACTGTTGAGCAATGTGTGTTTGGATTTCATAAACCAAAATACAAATGGATCATCTGTCTCTCTTGCTGTGGTTCTTTAAAGAGCACTACAGTATAATTGTATTGTTGACAGCCTAAATTTAGGTTAAAAAATGCAACAAGCTAAATGACTTGTTCATGTAAAGATTCACCACATCCTGCTAACTGTGGTGTCATGAAGGGTGGGGAGGTGATCCTAGCAGTATATAAAAGACCAGGATAGTTGACTGGCTGGGGTTAGGTTTCACTTGTCACTGAATAAATGAGAACTACAGCAGTGACTGTCAGCTCTCCAGCACTGTCACCCAGCGCCCCAATAATGAGCACTAACACCCCAGAACTCTAGTCCGAAAGAGACAGCTGTAGACAATAAGATCTCAAACAGGATAGAATCTGATCATCTTCAATGTCTTCCTCACAGACTAATAAGCCGACTTAGTCATGAGATCAACAGAAAGGAAGAGAAGAGGGGCTTCTTCAACAAAAAGTGAGTTTCTGTCGTTTTCTGTAGAAAACCCTGATCAAACCTACTACTGTACATTATGTATACGATGTACTGTATTTATTTTAAACAATCAACATTCATTCATAACTGCACCGAATTCACTCTGTGTCCTTTTATCCTACCCAGGCCAACCGTCCATAAAATTCAAGAACCAGGTATGGAAACTCATTATTTGTTTCTGTACTATCTGATCAGCTGTTTTGGGTAAAATAATTAAATTATTCAGGAGGGATCTGTGATGTATCTGCTCTCAGAGACCAGAAAGATCACAATACATAACTCGGTTTTGCAAGATCAGAACTCATTGATACCAATTGTACGTGCCTCTATGAATTATTGTGTTTAATAACTCTATTAATTAACTGTTTGAACTCTCTAACTAGAATTCTCTCAAGATCATGCCTCAGGCTGGGATTCAGAAGAATTTGTAAGTACATTGTTTCAGTAAACACGAAATAGCTGGAAAAACACACCACTTCTCCTTGCTGCATTTTCCTTTTTTTTCCTGTGGAGTAAAACTTTCAGTATAAAAATAACAAGGGGTTGATTTTAGCCTTTCCTGCTATCAATTCAACCCCTAAGTGAAGATGACAAATGTTTCGATTCAGGCCTTCATTTAGTTTTTGTGGCTGATGGAGCAGGAATTGGCATCACGATTGGCTCACTGGACAAAGATATAGTGGCAGTGCCTCTGTTCTGACCGTCCCTCCTGCAGGATGAAGACGACTATGAAAGCCCAGACGCAGAGGATGACGTTGCCAGCGGGGGGGATTACGAGTCTCCGAACGACGACGTGCCTGAACAGGATGAAAGTGACAACGACTACGAGCCCCCTCCCTCTGACCCACCCGAGGACCATCAAAGCAAGATCTTGCCCGCTAAGGCCATCTGCAACAACTCTGACTACATCGGTGAGGCAGGGCCGGGGAGGGCTGATAAACTGACAGGGGTAAAACAGGGAGGGTGGTTTAGACATAGGGGTTGCTTTAATAAACAGTGGCTCTGTAGAGTTACGTAGGGTCTGTTTTTGACAACCTAACAGGGCTGTGTAGCTGTACTGGGCTAAGCGACTGTTGATTGTGTTTCCAGATAACCGTAATCGTGCATCTTCTGTGAGAACTCTCCCTGGGCAGCCTCCTGTCCCTCCTCAGAGACCCGGAGCCACACTCCCGCTACCCTCCAGCAGGGGCAGTGTGAGTACATCCTGCAGGCAATCCCCCACACACACACACAAGCTTTTTCTGTCAATCCCAGGCTTCTCAATACTACTTTCTGTTATCTCGTTTCTGTTGCAGATGTCCAGTCCGCTGCCTCCTAAATGTGAAGAGAGAGGCTACAAACCCCCCAAGCGTAAGTAACCCAGGACTAGCTTTATATCACATGACACAAGATATTACATCTCAGTAGATACATGCTGTAGAAATATAATATATGCAATTGTACTAGAAAGGAAGGAGTCTTGTTTATTAGCTTCTTTGTTTTATTACCATAGCTGGTTTACCAGGAGCTCCCTCAGTGGACAGGACTAGGAAGCCGACAACAATGGAGCGCAGTTTACCAGGTCTACCTGAGAGAGGGTCCCCCAAGCAGGGTAAGTCTGGGTGTATCTGGCCATACCCTCTCCTAGTGCAGCATGGTGAGTGGGTAGCACAGTACTGTTTAGAGGGAAGCAACTTGACTCTGCATCTGAGTCTAACCACAGCATGTTTGTTTTTTTTCTCTAAATGATGTTGAGTTGAAAGAATCGTATTGTTTTTTATTGGTCTGGTTACTCTCTTCCAGGAAGGAAACCCCCCTTTGGTGATAAGGTGAGATCAACCCATTTCAATGCTGCAGACCTGTTAACTTGTCTAATATACTAATATGTGTATCGAGTCTTGTTTTTATCATTTTTTCTTCATAATGCACTGAAATGTTAAGCCTTTCTTTAGTTCCTTAGTGCTGAAAGTTGAAGTTGTATGTTTGTATGTTTAGTTATTTTTTTTATTTATTTTTTACATGTTTATGTTTGTGCCCCAGCCTACATTTTGATCTTCCATAACCCTTTCAGGTTCCCTGATCTTTTCTGGAATGTCCCCTGTATCCAATATAGCAAATGTTTCAGCTAAAGTAGCAGTATAGAGTTGGGTGGAGGGTGAGACCTGGATATTGGCTTGGGCTCCTCTAAATGACCAAACAGTCTGTTATGAATCTCCACCTGAGACAGGGAGAATAAGTTGAACCCAGACTCCAGAGTATCAGAATTGGACGTACTGTAATATTTACTAATTCACTTTCTTATTGTTTCTAACCTTCTAACCTAATCTTTTTATACTTTATTCCACAGTCACTTGCACAACCCAGAAGGTAGGAAGTCCTGATTACCTTAACATTATACTCATACAATATGCCAGTAAAGTAGCTTTTCCTATTTTTAATTTATTTATATTTTTATCAATAGTTATTTTTACAGGTCTGTAAATTAATTGACCAAGGCATTCTCGTTACTGTACGTACTGAAAGCACTTTGCTGAGATTAAAGCAATTGTAGCTGATCCTGACTGAGAAAAAGTTTAAATACACATATAGTCTTGACTCACACACCTCATCTCACACCTGTGTGAAAAGGGTCGCCCTCAAAACAGACATATATTTTTATTAAGGTAATGAACAGACTAGTTTGAGCATACATTCTGAAGAAAAAACTAAAGAAAGTAAGGAAGAGAAACGTTTCACCCAATGCCTGTGTTTTGTAAGGGGCTAGAATGTTTTTTTTTTTTAATTTTCACAAGTAATTACCAGCCTTAACTCCAGGCACTAGCCCATTACAGATTGTCTTTATGTAATTATAAAAAAAAGGATGCTGAGTGGCTTGTTCTGAACACAATGGTGTTGTACAAAGCTTGTGTTGATTACGTACTGACATACTCTCTCTTGCACACACGCACAATCTGCACTCACTCACACGCTGAATATGTTTTTGTTTTTTTTCATGCTCAACATCTGTGAAAATAGCAATCCTGCATGGTATTGTTTTCTTTTCCGATTTTTAGCGTAGAAAAAAAATATATAATTTTGCAAAGTGCACTCCGATGTCTCGCACTGACTGCACCCTACTCCACCCCGCCCCTCTCCCATCCCACAGCTAGTCTCCCTGGCAATGTGTTTATTCTGATTGTCTCTTAAAGGCCACCCTCGGCAGAGAAGCCACCTGACTTGCACAGAATGGCCAAACCCCCGATGCCCATTGACCGGAACGACTCAGCCATGGGTCGAAGACAACCAGCTTCCAGGTGGGGTCCAGCACAGTGCCGGTGCAAGAAGCAACACAGCCCAGGCTGTATTTCCACTGCAGTTTGGAATAAAATCTAGGCTGTATTGGAACCGCATTTTACACTACTATACCATGAGAGCTGTAGACTGTCTAAGTGGATGAAATTGCATCTCTTACATATCACTTCCGTTTGTACAAACACACACACACACATATTTAACTGATGTCTATCTAACAGCTTTGTCAATTGAGCTGAATAATTTAAATTCAGAAATTTGGGATTCATATTTGATTCTGATTTATGTTTTGAGGCACATATCCGTAATGTCACCAAAGTGTCTTTTTATCATTTATGAAATATTGCTAAGATTAGGTTTTGTGTTTCATTGCCAGATTCTGAGAAGCTAATTCATGCTTTTGTCTCATCTAGACTCGATTACTGCATTGCTATTTTTGCTGGGTTACCAGACCATGCCTTTTCACGGTTAAAGCTTGTTCAAAATGCAGCTACATGGGTGATTAGTAAAAAAAAAAGAAAAATGACCACATAACTCCTGTGCTTGCTTCTCTACACTGGATTCCAGTAAGATACAGTATAGAGTTGATTATAAGATCCAACTTTTGCCTTACAAAACACTACATGGCCTGGCACTTGATTATCTAAAAGAGCTTTTGTACCTAGACATGCTTTAAAGTCGGCTGATTCTGGTCTGTCCCTCCCAAAGAGTAAGACAAAAAGGAAAGGAGAAAGTCCTTTCAATGACAATGCTCCCTGATTATGGAACTACCATCTGACATTAGAGATGCAGAGTCACTTCATATTTTTAAATCAAGATTACAAACTTTTTTAGACTAGCATTTTATACACAATGTTAAAAGTGTCCTTCTCTTTTTATTTCTCTGCTAATATTGATGTTTTTTTAATTGTTTTAATTTATTTTATTGTCATTTTCTTTGTTTTTATTGACTTGTAAAGTGCTTTGAGATACTGTCGTATGAAAGGCACTATATAATTAAATAAACTTACTAAACTTACTTACTGTTAGGAAACGAACATATACATTTTAAAAAAAACAAAATCTTTTTTTTTTTTGCAGACCATGGGCTCAGGACAGAAGAGATGAAGTAAGTAAAGAAACCGTCAACAAAATTCCTCTCTTCCTGTACCTATTAATTTACATTAAAAATAATATACTTTCATTTTTTGTTCACAGCCACAGGACGACAGTAAGTACATTCTAACTTTTTTGTGATATCAAATTAAAAAAAACTACTAATATATCGCGAGCGTGGCAGGTTTGTTGTCAGTGTTGCTGCCAATCGAATTCTCTTTTTGTATTCGTACCCCCTCCCCTGCAGGTGCCCTGATGCGGCCCCCTATCCCACAGCCGGGGAGTTCCCCATTCAACTCCAACACTTTCCCACTGCGATCGAAGGGCCTACCCCCAAAACCAGGGCCCATCAGCTCTAACAACCACACTGACAGGTAGAGCGACAGAGCCACTGATGAGTACCAGACTAATCCTGTAGTATACTTTCTATTGACTGCTTTTACCATATAACATCAACACATTATGATTTTATTAAGCCAAATACTGTCTCAATCAAGTTAAAACACTCAGTAGGGACAGGTTAATGTGCAGTGGTTTAATCTTATATTTATGAGTTAAAATCTGGCTCAAGTGAATATATATATATATATTTGGTAGTCTCAATCTATCCACAAAACTACCACACAATGTAACACAATTGACAGTCTCTGTCAATGGCAGTTCAGGTCAGGGTTAATATGTGCTCACAGAGCTGTGAGGAGAAGCTTTAACTGTGTCACACACACTGTCACCTCCTTGTGGCTCCAAGAATACCTGCTAAAGCCAGCTAGTAAAGCACATAACTTTTCCATTGATTCACTTCAGCTTCTTTCTTCTCACTCTGACAGCCTACCTCCCGGTGGGTCTCTGCCATCCAGACTTCAGTCAGGTACGTTCTCCTTAGAGCATGAAAGACAGGAGGTCATAAACACAGTAAAACAAAAATGCAGGTTGCCTACTGATTGGTAAAGAAAGCATCCTGGAAAATGTAACCAAGAAACATTTTTTTTAGTTTAAAATGGCTGAAATATTAATGTATGACTTTAACTACTATACATTTGTCTCTGTAATGACATTAATGTTTAATTTTGAGAGAGGCATACTTTCTCATTCAATACAGCTTTGTATTGCTTCATACACGGTTTCCTTGCTTTGAACCTGGCCGGCTGAGTGTAGACAGACTACAAGTGTGTCTCCAGCAGTGTGGGGTAGTGGTTAGGGCTCTGGACGCTTGACCGGAGGGTCGTTGGTTCAATCCCAGGTGGGGGACACTGCTGCTGTACCCTTGAGCAAGGTACTTTACCTAGATTGCTCCAGTAAAAACCCAACTGTATAAATGGGTAATTGTATGTAAAAATAACGTGTAAAAAAATAATGTAATTGTATGTAAAAATAATGTGATATCTTGTAACAATTGTAAGTCGCCCTGGATAAGGGTATCTGCTAAGAAATTAATAATGCAACAGAAATAACATTTTTGTATATCTATATTGTTTTTTTAAAGCTATCAACATTAACCGGTCTCCCTCAAGAGGACCTAGTGATGCAAGGCCACCACTCCCCCCTCCTCAGTCACAACAACCTGCCATGGTGCCAGCACCTTCCCTTACACATGACGAGGTAGGGGTCACCACACACGCAAACTGGCATTTGTGAGCATAGCAATTTACTCATTGTACTGTACACATAGTGATTTATTGGATCTCCTCATCAACATGTCAAAATAAGTTTATGGTTGAAATCAGTGAGGAGTGCTGTGGCAACAACGTGGGCTATAACTGATGTGATGAGTATTTCTAAAATGTCTTATGGTCAGATTTGACTGGGGGATGACAGCACACAGATTATACAAGGACATGCTAAGCAGTGAACACATAGGGATATACTATATACAGATTTAAGTGAAGTTGTCTTTACGTATTACTACTGATCACATATACCAATTCTGTGCTCACCAAACTTGAATTAACACCATCTGTGTTGCTGTCGCACTGACTAGTGCTCACCAGGATGGGTATTTCCAGGATGTTATGCAATATATTAGTGAAGAGCAGATGTTTCATTGTTGCGGTTTTCTAATTATTTTGTACTGAATGGGACAGAATGCTTTTTATTGCTCTAGTGCAGACCAGTAAACAGCAGGAAGCAGTAAGTACCAAGATACAGTACCAAGGATGCTGTATGGAGAATAATGTCCTGTGAATGACTGTGCTTGTGTCTTTGAACAGGGCTTGGATCCACACTGGTATATGGCCCGCATTACTCGTCCAGATGCAGAGGACTGTCTGAGGAATGTGAATGAGGTCAATGGGGGAGGGGGCCACTTCTTTTCAGAATATAATTACTGTACCCCCAAGTTTAGTTCAGCTATCCAAACTAATTCTGTAACACAAGGCACCATAAAAAAATAAATATTTCCTCTAAGAAAGACTTTATCTTGATGGATGAACTTGTATTTATCTAAAGATGTCAAGAGTTTAAAATGTATCATTTGTATTGTTATTGTCAGCTTAATGTATAGTGTTTGGTGTTGTGTTTCAGGACGGTGCATTCCTGGTTAGAGACAGCTCCAAGCAGTCAGCAGTCCAGCCATTTGTTCTCATGGTGCTGTACAGAAATAAAGTGTTCAACATTCAGATTCGCTACCAAGAAGAGCAAAACGTCTATCTACTAGGGACTGGATTCAAAGGGAAAGATGTACGCCTGTGTGGTACTTTCTATGTATTATGACTATGACTTGTTATTATGCACATACCTGTCATACCATCAGATGGAGTGTTCAGACTAGATATCAAATATAGTGTATAATATGCTAACTGTATAAACTTCAGTATATTTATTTTCTGTTTTCCAGAACTTCAGCTCAGTGAGTGAAATTATTGACTACCATATGCAGACCCCTTTGCTTCTGATTGATGGGAAGAACCGCAGTTCAGGGCAGAAAAGTCAGTGCCGTCTGTCCTATCCAGCAGGATACGAGTAGCATGCAGTGAGCACAAGTGCAAGGTATCCTAGTCAGATCTCTCACTGGTTTCCAGTGAGTGTAGTGCAATGTTTATCCAGAGCTATACCTTCGATTCTAGTGTGAGCAGTACACAATATTTATGAAATATCTACCTTTGAAGCATAAGGTGGAAATAATTATTTTAAAAATGTTTCACAATAAAGAAGTTTTACTTTTTAATTTAACAAAAATAACAAACATGGACATTTATTTAAAACAAAATACAATTGAGCAGGCTTGCGTGGCAGGCTACCCAAGTGGGATGTATCACTCATCACAATATATCATTCTCACTGCAGGGGATAACTAACAGATAAAGAACATGTGATGATCAATAAGATATGTGTTTCTTTAGCACATGTTAATACTGTAATAGAATATCATAATGCCAATAAGTGTTAAAGGAAGTGTATGTAAAAAGATGTTTATACAATGTTGTAGACTTTGGCTGTAATTAATACATTTTTGGAAGTTGTTTGACTATATAGGCAATGAACTGAAACTTAAAGATATCAAAGCATTCTTTATGTTAACTATAACCTGTGTACTTGGTTTAAGAAATGGAACTTATCAAGTACTTGCACTAATGGCTTCGATTGTGGGTCACATATTACAACTGCTTTTCTTGTGAATTTTATGGATTGTTCTGTTTTCATTGTTTGTGTTTTTATACTGCATATTTACAGTTTTTTTTATTAAAATCAATTTTAAAAAACTTGTTTTCAATATTACATCTCATATCTTAGACTCTTCACAGCTGTGTTGGATCTATTTATTGTTCTAATACTGTCCTGGGATGGACGTAGCCCTCCTCCTTTCCTTTTAGTGCCTCCGTCTTGTCTGGGTGGCCGAAGCACACAATCAGATTGCACTGCAACAGCTGAGTCTTCACTGGAATTTAAGAAAAATAACACCAAACACACCAATTATCTTTCAATTCATTGAAAATCTGGCATACTTTTTTGCAAACAGTAAGGATTATCTAGTGTCTGCAATTATTTATGACAGAACCAATAACATGAAAAGCAAAAGCAATATCAAATCAAACTACAAAACATTTTGTATCTTCTTATTGGCTCCAGTGTTTTTTTTTTTTTCTGACTTATAAATAACATAGTGGCTAACCTGCCAACTTTTCCAAACTGCCAGACATCTTATCCAAATGTTTAATGATCTTATCTAAGTCAATCTGATCAGCTCTGTCCATCTGAAACAAATAAACACATTACACTATACTGTCATTATGGCTCTACCATAAAGCAAAGAAGTGTGCAAGTTTGATATTAGCATTTTTTATTCGAATAATGTGTACTTTTATTAGGTATAATAGATTTAGAGAAAACATGGATCTGAGGATCATAATTATCTATTAAATCACTGAACCAACATTTTTATTTCTGAAAGGCATTAGGTAATTATTCGTTTATGGGTCAAGCAGGCCATTTATGTCTGTCCATAGTGTTATACTTTTACCAAGTACTGTACACTTTTTAATTATAACGGTACAGCAGGACTCATTTGGACAGACGTATAGACTGACCGCATATCAAACCAACGCAAATTTGTTTTTGGGAGAGATGACAGGTTTAATCTTTAGTGTTTTTCCACTTGTCATCAACAGCTTTGCAACTTATCATTTCCTACTGCCTCACACCTGGACAATGTGTGGGGGTTATTTTAACCAGGACCAAGCAGTAATGGTTTAATACATAATAACTGCACCTATAATAGTATTGCTCATAAATGTCACTAAGCAATGTTCTTAACAAGGAATTTACAGAAATTATAATGAAAGAGATAAAAACACATTAATGATCTTTGGTAAAAAATATTAAAATTTGTTTAAACTTTTGGCAGTAAACAAATTCTTACTAAACTTTCTTCCCTATTCACAGAAGTAGAGAAACCTGGGACGTAATAAGAACAAATAATTGGTTTTACTTCACTAGACAAGCAACAAGCAGATAGAAAAAAAGCACAAAACACAGTGTCATACTACAAAACACTAACAAACCTACCAGTAATTGCTTAAAGAATGAATAGATAAAACTCTTTGTGGCAAGATATTTGTTTTGAGTGAGTGAATACATTTAAAAACCTGAAAAACTCATAAGAAAAAATAAATCACATAGATAATAAGTATGGAGACCTGAGACATGTTTATTTAATCTTAATTTTAACAAAGCACAAAAATGAACACCACAAAATGTTACAATACTTGAAAACCATTACATTTTCAATCTTTTTTCGAGAAAAATATAGGTTCCACTAATATAATTCATGCATCTGCCAAGTAGAGATATATTTTACATAGTGTCTGCCACATCATTTTCTTTGGATTCCAAAATAGCATCTTGCCAGTTTGACTCTAACACTGCAGTGCATTTTAGAAACAAGTCTTTCAGTTTCCCCAAGGACTCGGCCACTTCTGGGTCTGTGCGCAAAACAACCATGTCATAGGCCATCCAGGTCACTTGCACTAAAACAAACAGGGTAGGTTACTGTTAAGAAGCCCATTTTACAGTACAAACCTAAAATACTTGAGAAGTAGTGAAGACTTCACATGCTACACAAAGATTTATCATCCATAACGATTAAACCCTCAATAGTGCTGAAACTTGAAACTAAAATCCAATGACAAATGTTTCCACTAAAAATGGGGCAGCAGTGTGGAGTAGTGGTTAGGGCTCTGGACTCTTAACCAGAGGGTTGTGGGTTCAATCCCCAGTGGGGGACACTGCTGTTGTACCCTTGAGCAAGGTACTTTACCTAGATTGCTCCAGTAAAAACCCAACTGTATTAATGGGTAATTGTATGTAAAAAAAATGTGATATCTGTATAATGTGAAATAATGTATAATGTGATATCTTGTAACAATTGTAAGTCGCCCTGGATAAGGGCGTCTGCTAAGAAATAAATAATAATAATAATAATAATAATAATAATAATAATAATAATAATAATAATAATTTTCCTGTCCTACTGTAGAACACTCGCTGTAACAGAAAAAGTGTGAGCAATTAACAGTATGTAATTGACTCATTGTGTGACCCTGAGCAAGTCACTTAACCTCCTTGTGCTCCATCTTTCGGGTGAGACGTAGTTGTAAGTGACTCTGCAGCTGATGCATAGTTCACACACCCTAGTCTCTGTAAGTCGCCTTGGATAAAGGCGTCTGCTAAATAAACAAATAATAATAATGATAATAATAATAATAATAATAATAATAATAATAATAATAATAATAATAATAATAATAATAATAATGTAAAGAGATTTCATGTAGTACCTAGCACTGCAAATGCAGAGATATCTCTGGAGGCGACATGCCATGTACAGTTCTAACTTAGCCAGTACATGGGATCTGGGAGGTGCTTATTGAACAAATATAGTAATACACAGTCTGGGTGATTATGAGAGCAAATTAATGTCTGGGGATCTGTGAGACAGCACATTGTATACTGTAAACAGCTAAACATGTGGGACTAGATCTTCAATACTGGTCATGACCCTAAATACTATACACAGCTACAGTGCTGACCATGTAAATACAGTTTATATTTAGTAAACAGTCCTGGCTTATCTGTCACTGTCAAACCACTGAAAGTTTTATTTTATCTACCTGATATTTTTTCCATATCCTCTATCATTTTTTCTAAATCCTTGTCTAAGTCCTCCAGCAGGTGCACTGTTTCCTCAGGGTTCTGGCGATATGTTCCAGAATCTTTCATCTAAAAGTAATGATTACAAATAAACAATTGCAATAATATGTGAACGCCACTTATAAAATCACTTTTGTTGTTTGTTTGTTTGTTTGTTCGTTTGTTTGTTTGTTTTTTTAAAATCAACCACAAACTGTAATTTCATACAACAATGACCACTTTATTGAAACAACTGTTTTATGAACAAAATGTAGCCATATCAATACATACCTGGTAAGTTACGTTAGTCAGTTAGTTTGCTGTTGATTTCCCATAAGAAACAGCAACAAAAACACATTCAATAAAGAGCCATTACATACATAAACTGAGGAAAAACACTAACGTCCTCTGGTTCTTTTTAAACAACAAAAACGGTTATCTACGGTACGTTTACTAAGCAGTGGAGATATGACAGTGCCTGCGGAATGAAAATTTTAAATTACAAACATTTAATCTCAGGCCCACTTTCAAGTATAAGACTTGTTTAAAAAATGTTGTTGCTGATATAAACCTGTGAAGTGAACTTTGTTAAAATATATATTAAAATACACGTTGCAAAAAATAATAATTTCCTGTCACTAACTACATTTCGACAGTCACTAGAAACTGGGATGCTTTACAGAATGACATATTTATTTTGGTAATTCGCTGATTTGATAGTATATCATAATATTATAAAATGTGTATTATATTTTAATTATGTACCTTAATATCTATATTGTCGACTGCCTTGTTCTATCAAACAGTGCTGCCCAGTCACAATACCTCAACCGAAACTGCGCGTGTGTGCGGCGGTGTTGTAACGAATTCTATAACCTCTCAGAATCCTGTATACCCTGGCATAATGCGCATGCGTAAAATGAGATTGGCCCACAGGCACGGCTGATTCTTCTGCTCGTGTCTGAGGTGAGTTACGGGTGACGTGCACGCGCAGCAGTTGTCTGATGCATTTTGCAATCATTTACCAACATCCTTAATAAGGGACGTTTAAGGCACGATTAACGAATGTTTGCGATACACAAAACACTTCTTCCCACACTCAGGACTATTTAACGAAACAGTTTAGTATGAAACACCGTCCTGCACAAAAAATTCAAGCTCTTGTTAGTTCATATGAAAAATGCGAAGGGTGAGAAAGTGTGAAGTTTCCCTTTTTAGTGGGACTAACGCACGGCTGGTGTTTTGGCCAGCTTTGACTTTTGTTGTTTTTACCGACAGTGTTTTGTTTTTGTATTAATAATTTATTTTCCGTACACTTCTGTGTATGTCCTTCTGCACTAGTAAACCCCTATCACAAGGGGAAAAAATGGGGGGCCACAAATCTGTTTGGCGCCAGGCATGTATGTATGTATGTATGTATGTATGTATTACAGTATGTAACAAATATATAAACAAATGAATGTAACGTTATAGCTACTAGATAATGCATTCATTTAATACTGTTACGTAATGTGTATTTTCGTTTTTAATCAATACACAGGTTGCTCAAGAGCAAAAATAAATAAATAAAAATACAATTAGAAAAAAAAGTTTATAAAAAAAAAAGCACACGCTACGCTGCTAGTAGATAACAATGTCCTTAATGTAAGTAACTATAATGCACACAGTAACTGAATCCTTGTAATAACTTGCGTATCAAAGAACACGTCAAAGACGTTTTTAATTAAATAAACCACATCTCATTAGACTACACATCACAAAGGAATAATGTCGTCCTGTCGATAATACGTATTCAGGATGTTGGTAAATTATTGCAAAATGCAGCTGACAACTGCTGCGCGTGCACAACACCCGTAACTCACCTCAAATACTAGCAGAAGAAGAATCAGCCGTGCCTGTGGCCGATCTCATTTTACTCATGTGCATTGTGCCAGGGATTCTGAGGGGATACAGAATTGGTTACAACACCTGTTGCCTTGCCCTCCCGAGTCAATCCATTGTGTGTAATATTTGTATTAAGTACAAAATATACGGGTTCCATTGATAAAACCGTGCAGAAAAATAAAGCCTATCAGTAATGTTTTGCTTTTGTATATCTGAAATATTGTGAATTGTGAGGGTCTGGAACCAACTCCCCAGTAATGTTGTTGAAGCTGACACCCTGGGATCCTTCAAGAAGCTGCTTGATGAGATTCTGGGATCAATAAGCTACTAACAACCAAACGCGCAAGATGGGCTGAATGGCTTCCTCTCGTTTGTAAACGTTCTTATGTTCTTATGTTCTTAACAAAAAATGTTATCCCTGATGTTCAAAGTAATCCATATGATCTGTGTATGCGGGTTTTCTAAATACCAGGATGCCGTTTTGAAAAAAAAAAAAAAAAAAAAAAACGCATCATTTGTTACGCGCACCGAAAATGCTTTTGAGTACAATTACTTTTAAACACATTCAGTTGCCACTGGGGGGCACTGTAACACTGTACTTATTTCAAATGAATAACGTATAGCTACCACAAGATTACACCACACAGTAAAACAAGGTGCTCAGGACAGTCTAGCTTTTCTGAGGCACTCAGAGGGGTGTGAGGGGGTAGAAGGGGGGACGAGAGTCGCTGGCAAGTTATAACGAAAGCACTTGATGACATATTTTTAGTCACCAGTTGATGTTGATTTATGGCTATTTATGCGGGTGTAACGTGGCCTGACTGGTTTTAAAGTGTATTACTGATAACTGATTAGACAAGGGGGCTAGGGGTGTCGTGTTTTTTTGTTTTGTTTTGTTTTTTGTTTTTTTCAATAAAACTAAAAAAGTGCCGTTTGCTCAGTTATGCCAAAACCGCACTCTCTGTTATTACACTTGTTTTACTTGTTCCCGTTTCTCCTCAGTTGTATTTCCAAATAGTCTGTAATAGTCAATAGCCTGTAAAATTTACAGGTGCTTGTCCCTATAACATTTTCAACACGAGTTAGTGCTCGGGGAGTCCAGGTCATTGACGAGTGTTTTTAATGTTCGAGACCTTAAGCGTGGTTTTCAAAAGTAGAAAATAAAATCACATTTTTAATATATAATATTTTTAAACGTGGCTTAATTTCATATGGTATATATATGTGTGGTAACCACGCACAATAGCCTGCGTATTGTGCATATTTAAAAACAGATGCCCATATTTAGAGAGCTTTTACTTACTGTAGTCTTAACTTGCAACATTTCTGCAAAGGCAAAATAAAACTGCGAGTGTCGCACAATGAGATATTTATACTGTAAGATCGCTGCTGGTATCAGCTGTGCCGATGTCCCTCAAATACACCCATTTGTTATTTAATGCAAAATGCACCGGTGACCAATTGTGCAAGTGGGCTACTATAACTAACTAAAATTACCGTTTAAATTAGTTATAAAATAACAGAAAATATTCGGTAACAGAAACAAAAAAGAACAAAAATATATTCGGTCTCCAATTAAAATAATATATTGCATCCCGATTGTTTTGTAATTGAATTCAATACATTTTGGCTTTATTAGGTACCACAAGTCTGGAGGTAGTTTCAGCTTTGTGCTGCTTTATTTAACAAACACAGCGAATAACAATAATAGCTTTCACACCATAATATTTATAATTTGGTCAAACAAAAAAATTGTGCGAAACTACAAAATGCATACATAGCCCGCAACAACTAAATACTGAATTGTATAAAAAGTAATATATATATATATATATATATATATATATATATATATATATATATATATATATATATATATATATATATATATATATAATGTTTAACCATTTAATAAATTAACATGAATCTTAACCCGTTAATTCCCTTGCTATATATATATATATATATATATATATATATATATATATATATATATATATATATATATATATATAGATAGATAGATAGATAGATAGATAGATAGATAGATAGATAGATAGATAGATATTTATATATATAATGTAGAAAAATAATAATATCGTTTTAATAATAGTTTATAGACAATCTAAGGACAGTTTAAAATCTTAAAACCTTATATACATTTTTTTTAATCCGTTTTTTGGGTTAATTTTGTAATATAAACACAAATCCTGTTGTTTTTTTAAAACGCTATATACTTGCAGGGTTAATGTAATACAATGTAGTATATGTTTGATCAAACTTTCGTATGGTTGTAATCTATTTTTTTTACTGCTCTTCTACCAAAAATATAACAATATTTATATTTTGGTTTTAAATAACAATAAAAAGAATCCGCAGTAATTTATATTTGAATATATAATTAGTGAAATAAATACAAAAACAAACAATTGAGCAGTGACTTTGATAAAACTGAACTTTAATTAATTAATTACATAGATAAGTTTGGAGTAGAGCGAGGCAAATTATTTTTTATTCCCTCTCAGGCTCATTTGGTTTTGTGTTTACACTGTGACACTGTAAAAGAAGGAGCTCCCATATCTCCTTTGGAAACAGAAAACTCAGGCAAAGAGAACGTTTTTAATTAAAAGGATGCATTAAAAAAAAGTAAAAGTGTGACCAGTTACTTTAAAGAAAATCTTAGTTTGGGAAAGAAAAAAAACGTTTAACAATGGAAAATAACTCCACCCAACTTTTTGTAAGTATCAAGACACTGAAATGTGGCTATTATGGTGAAACCTGAGAAATGGTCCCTAAACCCCGGCGAAGCAGCTCCACCAATCAGAGCCCAGGGGGCATGGCTAGCTGGTGTATTAAAGCTGCAGGTGAGCCACCCGATGATACACCTGTCAGCAGCTCTCCTGTTAGGAAACAGGTAGATAATTTAACCTTTTTGAGAGAGAGAGAGAGAGAGAGAGAGAGAGAGAGAGAGAGAGAGAGAGAGAGAGTTAGAGAGAGAGAGAGCGCTTGATAATGAGCTCATTCGACCCACAGGGACAATCTCCCCCTCGCTGCAGCCCTCAGTTCCCCAACATTGGGCAGGAGCCCCCAGAAATGAGTATGTACGGCGACAACTACTACCATCCGGGCAGCCTGCCCAGCCCCCAGAGGCCACCAAGTTATGACCTTGGAGACTACAGCGGGGCCACCCCCAACCCTTACCTGTGGTTCAACAGCTCAGGGATCAACAGCACTCCCTACCTGCCCGGGTCAGGTGCTGCACCATTCGTTCCACAGCACTACGGCATGCAGAGACCCTTCCTGCCAGGTGGCCCAGGGCTCGGAGCCGCAGACCTGAGCTGGTTCTCCCTTCCCTCCCAGGAGGACCTGATGAAGCTGGTGAGGCCACCCTACTCCTACTCTGCCCTCATCGCCATGGCGATCCACAGCGCCCACGAAAAGAGGCTCACCCTCAGCCAGATCTACCAGTATGTGGCCGATAACTTCCCCTTCTATAACAAGAGCAAGGCGGGCTGGCAGAACTCCATCCGCCACAACCTGTCCCTCAATGACTGCTTCAAGAAGGTGCCCCGTGATGAGGATGACCCAGGTAAGAGCAGGCTGACAACTGAGTGCTAGTCTGATTTGAGCATTTACAGTATTTTAGCATATATTACTGACACACCTTAATTTAAAATATACACCTGAACAAAATCAACTTTTTTTGCTAGCTGGTGTTGTTCTGACCTCTACTAGCTTGTCTTGCCACTACTGTTTTTATGAGAACTTTGAAGGTATTTAGCCAGAATTAAATGTAAAAAATATATACGTAGCACATGATTTCATGGAAAAAAAATTAATAATAATAATAATAATAATAATGACTATAGTGGCTCTAAAGGTTCGATATTTATTGATGTTCTTAAATTAGAACTTATGTTAGTGGAAATGAAAATAAGTAGGTGCTTTCTGTGTCCCACTCTCTGCAGGCAAGGGAAACTACTGGACCCTGGACCCCAACTGCGAGAAGATGTTCGACAACGGGAACTTCCGCCGAAAGAGGAAGAGAAAGTCAGACTTAAACTCCAGTAGTGGCGGGGGGGCGCTGAATTCTGAGAGGCCCGAAGGCAGCTCGCTGGAGGGGGGTAGCCCCCTGAGAGGAGCCCCGCTGGAGGAGGGGGGCTCCCTAGAGGGGAGCCCCAAGGCACCTGAGGCTTTACTGGACAGTTCAGAGGCAGGGGCCCAGGACAGAGGGCCCTCCCCATCATCCTCCGCTACTGCCTCCTCCCCCTGCCTCAACAACTTCCTGTCCAGCATGACATCCTATATGAACAGTGGCTCCCCGACTCTGAGCAGGCCCACGGCACTAGGATTCGGGAGCGAGATCTCTCAGAGAGCAGGACAGACCATGGGCGGCTTTGGGGCCTTCTCCCCCAACACCCTCAGCATCCCTGGAGTCAGTGGAACAGAGTGGACGTCCCCAGCACCCCCCTCCTCACTCGGCTACAGCAGCTCCGTCCTCAACCAGTTTAACAGCCACTTCTACCCCAGTCTGAGTTCTGGGGGGCTTCTCTACCCCAGGGAAGGCACGGAGGTGTAGAGGCAGGCAGGCAGACAGACAAATGTAGGAAAGTAGCACCTCTCTCTGTCTGCCTGCCTTCAACCTTTAAAAAAAACAAACAAATACAGGAAAAAAATATAAAATTGTATTTTTTATTTTACCCAAAGATTATTTGTAAGGTTTTGTTTGGTAACAGTTTCTTGGCCCATTGTAAAACACAATTAGGGAGATATTGTAGGATTTTGTGTGTTTAACCAAAGACATTTCTGCCAACTCTCCTGTAGCATTATTTGTTCTGCAAGGTTACTGCCAGTTAAGGTTTTGATACAGTACATTACTGTACTTTCTGCTATCTAAATAGCTCCAGACAGAGGCTGTATCATGTATTTATTCAAGCATGATAGTCAATTCATAGGACTTCAGTGTAGTACTGGCACTTTAATGCTATATGATTTTGTTATGCCCTTTTCAATTCATCCAGATCACTAAACAGTAATTACATTGAGTAATATTTTTTCTGTTTTTATTAAATGCATTCTTTACATTCTCTGTCACAGTAATTTGAATTTGTATCCACAATGAAGGCAAAAAGCTTTTGTCTTGCAGCCAGGTATAGACTTGTGTCATGCTAGTTTGTGATGAAACTCAGATGTAATTAATTTACAAGTGCCTCCAGCATTTGTGGCAAAACATTTAGTTAAATTGATAAAGGCATAAGTCAAAATGTTTGTCTGCTCGACCTGCTAAGAATTAATTTAATGTTTTGAAGTTATGAATGAAGCTTGCATCTTTTTGAATTAGGTTATTGTATTGTAAAAAAAAAAAAAACTATGTTTACTCTTTAAAATGTATATTTAAAATGGTTAAAATATTCAGAGAGATTGTATATATATATATATATATGTATATTAGGTCTTGACGATTGATGTATTTTAGTCATTGTTTTAAAAGTGCTAAGAATTGTTATTGAGCATTTCCAGGGCAAGATACTCTATGATTGAAAGAACACTGTGACACAACTTTTATAATTTTATATGTTACTGATGTGCTGTAAATACTGGCCATTGTGGGCAAAGGGTATAATATTTGTAATAAAGTATTTTTTAAACAGAAAAAAACATTGAAATGTTTCTTCCTGCAATTACTCTTTTTTCACTTACACACCCTGCGAATGAGACAGGCTACTGAAGAAGTCAGACCTTGTCACTCTGATAAATGTCATTAAGGTTTGCCTTGAAGGGTAGTTCTCCTTCATGTAAATACCAAATGATATTGGGATGTATTCAAGAAGAATTAGCATGCCAGTAAATCCTTAGGCCTGCAATGTACATAGTAGAAATGTACCAGTTCCTAAATGCTTCAATTATGCAATTGCCTAAATAGCTGGAGCCAGGAACTCTGGCAGATAGGGAGATAACATGAAATGATTAAAGATGAAAGCCTCTTTGTGAAAGTGAATCTGATTAAATACGCTCTGGTTTTACAATCCTAGCTCACTCTCTTGTGTATACTACAAACATTGGCAGCAGGTACAGCCTAAAGCACTCTCCACCACAAAGTCACAAGGTCAAATACATGTCAGGTCCATTGGTATGGAACAATCTATCTGCTATTGTAGAACAGAATCAAATTGCATTTTATAAGGCAGATAATAATTCTGCAAAT
Organism: Acipenser ruthenus; assembly: GCF_902713425.1. NCBI lineage: Eukaryota > Metazoa > Chordata > Actinopteri > Acipenseriformes > Acipenseridae > Acipenser > Acipenser ruthenus. The sequence goes on from NC_081210.1 coordinate 24,133,486, forward strand.
CAGGGTTTATCCTCTGCAGCTTTGAAATAATGGAAGTACTTTACATACTGTATACTTACGCTATCAGTAAAATTCTTAACTCTCCATCAGACGGTTGCTTATTTGAGTAGTGCGAGTGATTACTTGTATTTTATACAGTAAGGCTCATCTCGTAGAAGAGCCCTCTATTAAACTTATTTGAAAAAAGACCTGTAAAACAAATGTATAGCTAAGTACAAACTGAGGGCTCAGAACCAGAGGGGCGTAAGTGACATTTTTGTCAAAATGGCATATTATATATCAAATTAAAGCTCTTGATCTATCTAGTGCCAATAGGACCTAACTGAAATTACAAACTGCATTGAATAAAGTGAGAAAGTAATAAAGGTAAACTTAGTGCCAGGAGGGCGTAACTAGCACACTTACACCCTACTGGCATGGAGTGTTGCATTGTGGGATGGCTGAGTGACAGCAGATGAGTCAAAATGGCTGAAAAAAGCTGTAAAATAAAACTTTGTGTAAAAATCTAACTTTTGTGGATATTTTACTCGGTTAAATTGAGGATTCAAGCAATGAATTCACTACAGAATAAGAACCAGACCATGTCAACTGTAGAAAATCTTGTAAGTTATATTTTACAGTAGTATTTTTAAGTATAATTTATGAAATATGACTGTATATGTGAACATTTCTATTTTAAAGATACATATTGATTTATTAATTGTGGCTTTCCCAAGATCTTCCATGCAAGACACATTTTTCTAAACCCGTGCTGCATTTATAAACCGGGGGCCAGTTTCACAAACCACTTGTAGGCAGCAGTCTGCTAAATCCATCTGTATCATGTATTAGAACAATCATTTAAAAAAAGACATTTGGCCAGATTTTACAACAACAAAAGAGGAAAATTCAAATGACATATTCAAAGAATCTTCTTGATGAAATGAAGTTTGATATTCATGAAAACGCCTAGACTGTTATTTGGTTTCCTTCAAGCTTTCTGTGCTTTGTGAATAAAACATGTAAGATATACTGCATTTCGTAGCATTGGCAAACTGGGAGGTTGTCAATGGATCCAAAACACAAAAGCTTGCACAATTGCAAGAGTCCTTCAGGCTGAGATTATTGTATTGACAGAGCTCTGAGACACAGTTCATGTGGTTCTAGTCCCGACTGTGGACAGTCCTGCCTTTTAAATATTTGTCCTTGTACTTAGACTGGTACCCCGCTTATCTCTGTGCTGGACAGTAAGATGTATTTAGGGGTGTAGTTCTACCTGGAAAGGTGCCCAATAATTAGGTGCCTAATTATTGTTACATACCTGTTAATAGGTAATGATACCCTTTTATATAAACAATAACTTAGCCTCGCACTGGTTGCTAGCCCTTAAAACCACCTCTGCCTGTATTGTATGTGTGGAGAGATGTTTCAAGAATTGGAAATTTGCTTCAACTGAATGACGATAAGGGGGGCAGTTAAAAATAAATGAATTATTCAACCTTTAAACTTCAGTTTATATGTGATTCCAGCGTGTTCATTTAAGTTACAATGTTCCAGTGCTTTAAAACCAGGAGATGTTTTCCTGAAACCGAAATCTATAATCACATCTTGATTTTACCCAAGTAAAAAAAATGCAGTTAAAAGCAATTAGTTGAAGGATTTCCCCTAACTGCTGTTTACTTGTTATTAGTTTTAGCTGTAAAGCATTAAAAAGATGATTTCAGTCACTGTAAGGTGACCAGATGTCCCGGTTTAGCCGGGACAGTCCTGGTTTTCTATCAAAGGTCCCGTTATCCCGACATTTTTCTCGAAATCTCGCGGTTTTCAGCCACTTCGCGACACACTCTAAATACCTTTTGTCAAAATAACGTAAACAACCGTTTCCTATAACTGAGTTTATGGCACCTGCAGTGAAAACTAAATAAAACCTGTATTTGTTTTTTACTTATTCATTGTATTGATCCACACTTATTCATATTAAACATCATTATTTCATTGTAAACAGGCACTAAGTTTACCCGTTTAATCGACTCTGGTCGACTTTCCTTTTGCTGTCCTGGACACGGCTTGCTTTCCTCAATCAGTGGGCCCCAATTTCCATTCAGTTTGGATAAAAAGTAGGCCTGAAATGTTTTGCTCAAGTCATGTTGGCTCATACAGTATATAGAACAGAAGTACCAAGGCTGAAGCCAGTGAGACAGTGTGACTGACAATGCCCCTGACAATGACAAGGGCAGCTCGAGTTTCATAGGTTCTGGCAATGTGCTGAAGTGTGTGCTTTATTTATGGGTAAACTGCTGTGGCCTGCCTGGAGCACTCAAACAGCAACTGTAAATACAAGGCTGACTCCTGCTATCCTCAGGCAATTACAGGTTATTTACAATGAGAGATTAATGAGAGGGGGAATCTACCCCCCCACCCGCCCCCCCCCGTGGCCCTCTTTATAGGGTTCTGACAGGTGTCAATCTTCTCCCCTGTATGACATTAGTGTTAGCCAACTGGGGCACTGCTCTGAGTATCCCACATTGATGTTAGCCATGGAGAACAGGCAGTCCAGATAGAGAGCTGGATCTCACTGTTTCCCAGATAGGGAGTGATCTAGAGAGCTGGATCTCACTGTTTTCCAGACCCCACTGACTGCTCACTGATTCGATGACCCTGTCAGCACATTCGATGACCCTACAGGAAAAGCCCTCATTGGGCTGTTCAAATTACTATAGTCACAGGCTGGGAAACTCCCAAAAATAAACTTAGGAAAGACGAGTTTTGCTTCAAATCCCTTTAACAAACCTGATGAGCAAAATATCTGCAGCTGAGCTATGACCATCAAGCACAGCATGGTGGGGTTGACTCCTCTCCACTGAAACGATGCGATTATTCATTTAAACCTGCTTATTAGAGTCACTGAAGGAAGATTTTTATAGGAACTGTAGCTTTTAATTCAGAAAATATACTGTAAACACAAGGTTGCATGTGATTGGGTCCTTCTAAAATTGTGTCTTTGTGACTTGCCTTCTCTCCTGTCGCAAAATCAATTGCTACAGCAGTGGTAAGTATAAGTACATGGTCATTAAAAACACATGGTCATTTTATAAATGTGGTCTTTTGATGCAGGTTTGATGATGCATTTATATTAGGAAAATGTTTGTCTAAAGAAAGGGTGCCAATAAGGTGTAAAGTTGGCTTCCTGAAATGTTGAACTATTTTTATAGAGACAATTCAGTTTCAAATACAAATACCAAAAATAAATGGAACATTCAAACATGAATACACCAAATACACGTTGTGTTTGGAATACACTTAAAAATGCAGGTACATTAACTACATGCGCCACCCTAATATTTACTACACGCACTTAGCAAACATGCTGTGATGTTAAGGATGGAACATTACCAACACGTATGCAATCGTTTTATTTTCCCGATAGTATAATTTTGTACTTTTCCAAACAAGGGTCCCTGCTTGACAGGAGTTATCCACAGTATTGTTTGAAAATGCTGATTTACTGGAAAAAAACTGGTTCTATTCTAGTATGTGAATCCTCAAATTCAGTACTTTCCGGTATTGCTAGAAAAACGGCTTTTTTAACAGTTTTTTGCTGCTGAACCCCTATCTTTACCTGTAGCTTATTTGTATAACCTTCCTTTCCACTTGAGTGAACTACAAGGATGCATGCAGCAGTGTCACCTGAAAGGATGTGCCAACGGAGGAGTCATTCTCTTTAGACTCCTAGCAATCCCACCACTAGACCATTAGAAAGGACTGCATGGGAAACTAGGATGTGTCTCAATAAGTGTTTACACAAAGAGAAGGATAGACTGCTGATTCTGGCATGTAAGACTGGATTGAAACAATACTACAACAGAAAAAAATTCAATGGAAAGAGAATGTTTGACTGCTTGTGTTTGTGCTTTGTTTTCAATTAATTTAGGCCAAGCTTTTATCGTAGGGGTCACACTGAAAGTTTGCAACTTTTAAGATAATAAAGGTCAGCTGTAGACTAGAAAAAAGCCCCTAAATTAAATATCTGAACTGTTGTTTGGCAAACTTTTTTAAGGAAAGTTATCCTTTCTGAATAAACATGCCTATGATGTTTTTGAGCTATGAGAAGCCTCCAATAAACTAACAAGGCTGCTTTATTATACAAATAAAATACAGAAATACACAGACACCCCAGGATAACAATTACATGCCAGTTTCGTTCAAGTAGAACATAACTGGTAGATTCAAAGGTACCCAGTCTAAGGTATGAGCCTTAAATAGTTTCTCCCAGGGCTCCATACAGGAACTTATAGAGTAACTAACAGCATTATACATCCCCACCTGTTGCTACAACTGTTTAAATAAAGTAATTGTCATTTTTCTTTTCATTGTTAACATCCTGACAACTTTTTACACATATACCTTTAAAGTCTGTTTCAAAGCTGTTCTCAAAATTTCCGCTCTAGTGCACTGTGGTTTGAGATCTGTCCTCTAAATCAGTGGAGAAAGAGCGATTTAAAAAAAACATAACAGCAGGTGCTCTGGCTTTTCTGTTCCGTACCACATCATTGATCGTTATTGCAGTGTTACCTGTTTGACAATGTGGGCAATAACCCTAACACTCAGTGCCTAGAGTGGACATTTTGTAAAAAGTTGTCAGGATGTTAATAATAAAAACAAAAACTGCAAGTACGTTATTTAAACAGTTGTAGCAACACATGGGAACGTGTAACGTTATATTTTTCAGAACCCGCTTCTTACTCTATAGTGTCAGTTTCTATAACTAAATAAAATGTTGATATTCATAAAAAAAATGTCTACTCTGTTGTTAAGGAAACCAATAACAGTTTAGATCAGTTTGTATTAATAACATGGGGTAAAGCTGTGAATAGATGTGATCCACCATTACTTATATAAATGTAGAAAAAAGCCCCAGTATATCTTTCCTGCCCTTTGGTATAATTCTTTTGTACATTGTACTACAAAAAAAAAGAAGAAAAAACGAAATAAAATAAAAACATACGTTTTTCCACCAGCAGTGACCTGCTGTCTCTTCCATAATATATCTTTTTTAGAAGCCTAGAATAGTGGCGGTACCACAGGGTTCTGCTCCACAAGTGTACACCAGGCAGCAGAACCAATGTGAATGCACCTGGAGATGTCAGATGAGTGTGATTCTAATCAAGCCCCAGGCTTTGTCAGGGCTGTCCATCAGCCTGCCAGCGGTGACGAGGCCCTGTCCTGGGCTTGTGCCTTCTGTTTACCTCTAAACAAGGGCAGCAAGCCTTCTCTTTGCGCCTCCAACAACTTCCTTGGGTAACTTATTCACTTTTTATCTCATCTTTCCTACTAACAAGACTCTGATAGTGGAGGTGTGGGCCAGTCTGGTTTCTTTGTGGACAGCTGGAATCATTCTGAATTTTAATGACTGTTCTGCAGGCACTTCATTAACTCCAAAAGGTTTAGCTTGAAAAGCAGTTGGCTGTGCAATGTGTTTGTGTGTTTATTTTGATTGTTTTGCATCAAAGGTGAAGGTTTGATAGCACTGGCTGCAGACAGACACCATGTAGCACGGTCTCCTGATCTCAAGGACCACTTTCATTCCAGGATGTCTCCGGATTGAGCCTGATTGTACTGCAATGTTCGTTGCTGTGACCCATAAAAAAAATGTACATCTTAATATATTTACACACATAATAGTACATCACTTGCAGTTACTGGTATTGTTTTTGCTGCCACTATTTCCAGTTCCTTGAAAGACTGTTCTATGGTCATTATTAAAATACATCCCTTAGTTAATGGAAGAAAAACAGTGAGGTTTTTAGGCAGGTGGTGATGAGGCAGCTGAATGTACAGAACTGCTCAGAAAGTATTAGCATGCTGGGCACTGTGAGCCTTTGCAGCTTAGTGACTCCTTTCAGTACTATTGCCCTGCTCCTCTCTCTTCAGTCATACAGTATGACAGACAGCTGCACTGCCACTACAGTGAGAATTCAGTATTGGTAGGGGTAAGTGTCAAACAGCATAGCTGCTGTAGATTGCAGTTTAACTACTGTGTTGAACTGTAATAAAACTGCAGAAGGAATAGTATTCGAAAGAATTACAGTAACAATATATGATAATAATAATAATATAATGTCTTTATTTTTATATAGCTCCTTTCATAGTGGACCACCATCACAAAGAGCTTTACAGAGGTAGGCTGTGAACTGTGCATTATATGCAGAGTCACTTACAATAGGACATTGATTTAACATCTCATCCGCAGGATGGAGCACAAGGAGGTGGAGCACAATATGGACACTGTGCACTGCTGTACTGCACTTTAACTGCGGTTGATCTCTATAATGAGCACTATCAAGGGCTCTGTCTCTTTAAGAACAGAGAAGAAGCCAAAGGAGGAAACTTGAATTTTTTTTTTTTTTTTCTCAGTAAAACCGTTAAAAGTGTGAAAGCGCTGGACGCCAGCTGAAAACTTGTTTGACCTGTCTAATTGCCAAAAGAGCTTAACAACACTTTGTCCTTCTGAACGCTTCAATGTCAAGTGTACGCCACTCAGTGTCAGTGATCAAACCGTCTGTCAACGAGTGCTGGATCTGTCTGTTAGATCAAATTACTGCCAGCTTTTCAAAATTATCCACTACCTGATACCCCTAGGATGAAATATGTGAATTGCTCAATGCTCTAAACAGGGTTTACATTGGTTGGGTAAACGCAAGCCTGTGTATATTGTGCAGTTCAAGCTCATTAAGTTTACTTGGAGATATTAGTATGTTTTAAGACCCCCAGGGAAAACTCTGTTTCATTCCATTATTTGAAGTATTTCTAAATTGATTTTATGGTTATATTACACATAAGCTTTGTGCACTCTAGCAGAAAAAAAAAAACCTTAACTATGAAATCTAAACTAAATTAAAAAAATAAATAACTGTAGGTAATAAAATGTATGAAATCTTTGCAATATAATTTGCCTGAACACACTGAATAATGTAATGCAATTTTGATGCCACAGCCATAACTCGTGTTCACAGATTGCAAGCCTAGCTGTTGGGGTGTGGTATGACATCATTCTGATATGCTCCAAACCTATTTGTAAGCGAGGTTTCTCACTGTGTGTGCTCTGCAGAAAGGTCATTTTCCAAATACAGTTATTATCCAGGGAAGAGGGTGAACAGCCTCATTCAGCTTTTCAAACCACTATTTATTTGTATCTACTGTTCCCCTCAGGGCTAGGAACATCCCGTGAAGTCTCCAACAGATACCCCGAGCCATGTTCCCACCACAAGCTGAAACAAGTCTTGACGAGTTTTATCAGACGTGCCTGCGGCTGCGCTGTTATCGAAGCTCTCCAGTTTTTTCCAGTGTTCTCGTTTCTTGTTAACGCTGAGGTAACGGCCCATTCCAAGCTCTATCGAAGCCCATCTGGACAGCAGTGCCCAGTTCTTGCGCGCTGCTGCATAACAATAGAAAGACCTCAGGTCACCTATTAACTTTTAATCAATAAGATTAGCAAATAAGTGTGTCATGTGCCAAGTCGAGTTGTTTATTGACAAAACAGCCGTCCTTTTTTAACATGTGTCTTTTATTTCAAATGCTAATTCAAATCAACAAACAAGTGTGTCTCTCGTTTACCCCCACCCTGCAAAATCTGTTTGTACGCAAACACGGCCTGATAACTATTCAGTGCTCTGTCGCTGCCATGTAGTGCATTCAGAGCACTCTGTCATCAAAGAGGCTGAGGACATACACATGTACCATTTTCATAAAGGCCAATACAGTACATCTTTAAACCACTTTCCATTTCATGAACAATCCTCTTTAAGTATGAAAGTGGTCTATCAAGCAGGTAATGACTGCTGTTTAATCAATTGAAGTCCCCTCCCTTTTTTTTTTTTTTTTAAAACCAAGAAAAAGCATGTCACCTATAAAAGTTTACCACTGTATTTTTGCAGTTTTCCCATTGATGTACTGTGCATTTACCATAGTTTACTATGTTTATTAATATGTTTTACCATATCATATCTCACTGGTCTTTACGGTGCTTACCAATCCTTTACCATGCTTTCACTGTGCTGTGTTACACTTAGCTATGCTTTTACTATGAGAAACTTTTATATGGAGAGGCAATGGTGCTTACTCACTGTAGAACATACAGCCTTGTTAGCAGAAATATGTGTCAGGGACCTGTTTCACAAAGCGCTTCTGAAGTTAGAAGCTGGAAGGAGTCTAGCTCTTCTGTCAGGTTTCATGGCGGCTCTGCTGCTGTCCTGCTAGTTAGTATGATTCTAGGTGATATGAATGATAATTACCATGGCAACTGTACTCTTGTGCGGGTCATCCAGACAGATCAAAGTTGAAGATGGAGTACACTTCACTGAACGGACATAAAAACATAAAAAAACCCAAATAAAAGAATCTTGCTAGCCTCATGTCTTGCCTCAACACTCAAAATGCGAAGGCTGGTGTCTCATATTGCCTGTGAGAGAGAAGAAAGTTAAGATAAATATATTGCAACTTAATCAATTCAATTTAAAAACTCCACATTACTTTAAATATCCAGCTACAGTAATCCCTCGCTAAACCGGACCTGTCTGGAGATAGACAAAAAGTGGTCCAGTCTAAAAAAAAATAAAAAAACACACACATTTATGGTGCTCATTTTATTTTAAATGTATAAAGTGCATCAGTGCTCAAAGCAAAACAAACATAGTAACAAAACAGGTGTTTCTGATTTTTGCACTGATAAGCTTCTGCTCCACTGCAAATTCCACACCTCTTATATACGTTGACTATGAAAACATTAGTAAATGGAAAATGTGTCCATTTTGTTTTTATTCCATCACAGTTTGGTGCTCATATTTCTTATGTATGTCGTGCTCAGTACCTTGTCGCTGCTTTTCCAATAGTAGTTTTCTACTTCACCACACATTTCCCTATTGTATATCTATTGTCAAGTATTTATTACGATGTGACAGAACTTCAAAAGAAATTTGTACATCAAAATGTCTGTTTTTTTTATTTCCTCCTAATTTTCATATTTGAGTCTGAAAACTGGTCTGTTGATTTCATAATATATTTCTATTTATTTGAGCTGCCCACTCTCCTGTTAGAATCCGCCATCCACTCCTCTTGTGAACGGGCTAAACTCCTGACTGGTGTGTGAAATCCACTTATCGCTTCAGCAAAGTGAGCACGATGGCTTCCCGCCCATTGTCATTCTGTGTGAGATCATTCAGATAGTCAAGCGATGTGGGCTGGGAGTAGCAGGGCTGTTCTGTGTGCTGGTGGGCAAGGGTCAAGGCCAATGAAGGACACAGTTTAGTGATACTGCAGGAAACTTGCTTTAGTTTCTGTAACTAACTATTACAATTAAAGTTAATCTCAGCTTTTTTTGTAGACATTTCTCTCTTCTTTTCACTATTTTCTTAGGTTTTTATCTAGTAAGGTATTTTGAATTATGTATTCCTTTTATTTATGAACCATATATTGAAAGTGAATTGTATATTTTGTTATTGTCTGGAACTTTATGATAGCGATACTGTATTTTGATGTCTCATACAGCACAACACAGTTTCACTCTGTGGAAATACATATCAGGGATTAACCTGCTTTAATAAATGGCATTGAGAAGACTTCATTATTCAGAAGCAAGAAGCAATTGAAAACGTGCATGCGTATTATTATAAACACGAATGCATTATGTGCGTTGAAAAAAAAAGTATTATAACTATTATAATTCATTATTATTGAAAAGCAAGACAACATTAGAATTAATTCGAATTGACCATTTATCTTTAAAAAAAAAAAAAGCACAATGCAGAGCTTCAATCAGGAAGAATGCTGTAGAAGACCAGAGAAAAGCAGGCATTATAGACCCCGTGTGAACAGGATGGCTGGGTGGTGATGTCAGACCAAGAAGTCAGGCACAAGTACTGCCGGTTGAGACGCACATGCACTAGTATTTATCAAATAATAAAACAAACGAACAAAGGACTTCTACAAAATAAAACGGCACAGTGGCCAAAATAAACAGACAATAAGTAAAACAAGTATCATGCTGATTTTAATCCAGCACGAGTAGCAATTGTTTTTCAGTTATTTTGTTTTTCTCTCTCTCTCTCTCTCTCTCTCTCTCTCTCTCTCTCTCTCTCTCTCTCTCTCTCTCTCTCTCTCTCTCTCTCCCCAATATATTTAAATAATAACAACAGTAAATAATAATAATACAAAATAATATAAATAAACACAGGGCCGAGGTGTACCCCGTCACACCCTGCTACACATCTCTAACAGGCACATTTTTAAAAAGTGATGGTTGCACATTATTGAGGTAGTTTGAATAGAGTATTAAAAGTTAGTGAAGTGTAAAATGTTTTCACTCTAATGTCAAATATGCAATAGAGGTATAAACATGTGTTAAATTTGATGGAATCTAACACTGTGAGACGACAGGTGTAACTCCGACAGGCCTCCCATTTTATTTTGTCCACAGCAGAACAGCAATGCACATTTAAAAAGAACTGAAGCTGATGAAAGATAGAAACATGTTTTGGCCTATTCTGGTGTGACCGGTGTAGGCCAACAGTGAACACCTTTGAATATGTCCAGTAAAAACAAATACACATCAAAACCTAGCTGTCACGCTTAAGGGGCTGAATTAAAAGCTAGTGTGGGTTGAATTGCAAAACAAATGTAGTAACTTACTAACGCTTTTTTTTATTTATTTTTTTATTTTTTTTATCAAACCGGTAAATAAAATGTACAACTTTTAAGCAGCTGCTTAATTTTGTTTGTGCTTTACGAATTAGTTTGTACATTTCTGTATGAACTACTGCAGGATTTTTCCATTTAAAACATTTAAAGTCAAGTATATTCATGTTCTTGCAAACATCTTTTTAAATGTCGTTTCTCGGGTTATCATTTAGTAAGGAAAGTGGTTCAAATCCTTAAAAAGCAAGTAGCTTGAAATGTAGTTTTCTTACATGTTTTATGCTGTTTGCAGCCACTCTGAGCATTTCTTATCACAGTTACTCGAATACTGTGCTTTTTATTTTTGTTGCTCTTTCAGTCCTCAGTTGCTTTTTGTCAAGCTGAAGAATGCAAAATGAATTTATATAATTCAAAAAGAAACTCCTTTATACAGGAACAGGACAAAATGTTTTTTTTAAGAACCCGGTGCTAAGATAAGGTGAGATCTTGAGGTCCCGTCAGGACTGAAAGGGTTAAAATAAGAAGTCTGCATTAAGGTGCTTTCTTCTGAGTTTAGTTCTAGAGATGTTCCATAAATACACATAACATCACCCAAAGTGTCATTATGGAAGTAAATATCACTTTTGTAGCAGGTTTTCTTTTCAAACTTTATAAAAAAACATTGCATAACACCTGGTCCTTAATAGGTTAATCAGCATGTATTCATTCATAAGTTTGTTTGTTTGTTGTTTCAAGCCTTCGGCGGGTGGGGGTGGTGGGGGGTTGGTCCCTTTATGTTTGGTTTTGTAAGTCAGACGTGCCGAGTCAAGCACATGTCAGGGCTTATATCTCTTTGGAAACACAGTATTCACCTTGTAATTGTGATTTGTAGATGGTTAACTGCCATTAGTGTAAGAATTGCACATATTTGCTGTCCAGTATTTGCATACATCAGACCACTCAAGCAAGTTCCACAGGCAAAGTAGTTTTCAATTTTTTTACTGGGATACTACTATACACTGCTTGAGGTAGACTGGCACCTCGCTGGAGCCAGACCAAAAGGAAGCTCCTCAGATTAAGAGACTTTGGGTGACCACCTTTACCAGCTCGAATGGCTTGCTATGGCTTATTTTGCAAACACACGAGAGACGGTCACAGCTGGATATTGTCACGATGTAACCCATAATAAAAAGGAGCATGTTTTAATAAGCTGCTGCCTGTCACTTCCAGCTCAATCTGGAATAAACTGCAATACTTTACAGCAGTTTTTTTTTTTTGTTTAATCTTTCCAATTCAACTCAAACTGTGTGCCAGGCAGGCACTTACAGGAACTGCATGTCAAAGATTTGAAATTGAGAGCCCAAAGGCAAAGATCTTATCAGGGGGCTCAGTGCTACACCGCTGATAACACATCCACCTGCCACCAGCAAATATTTAGGAAGATTTCAACGAGATCAATTGAATTTCACACTTTTCCATGATTCCATTCTTTAATCTGCTTGTTATTTCGTGTTACGATTTAACTGATAGACTACAGCTATGGCCAAACATTTTGCATCACCCTATAGAATTAACACATTTTGCTTCATTAAGTCGAATGCAACCTGCTGAATAATGTTACGTTAACATGCTGAATTGCATACCGCTTTGTTGTTTTCCAAAAACTGACAAAAATTGAAAAATGTGACATTTCGAAATCTAACGAAATACTGTACTACTATTATGGCTTCCGGTAGACATTTGCAATATCATTTTCTCCCTCTCCCTGTCAACTCCTGCTCATTGTTCTGTACCCCTCCCTGGGCCTCTCACTCACTTTCTGGATGAACTCAACTATCTACTCTCCTCCCTCCCCTCTCTGTCTACCCCGACTGTCCTGTTGGGTGACTTCAACATCCATCTCTCCAACCCCAGCCACTCTGCTGGATTCCTCCCTCTCCTTTACTCCTTCGACTTCTGTCTCTCTCCGTCCCCTCCTACCCACAAAGCTGGCCGTCAACTGGACCTCACCTTCTCCAGGGCCTGCTGCCCCTCCACCCTCTCTGTCACCCCCCTGGACCTCTCTGATCACTATTTCATCTCTTTTTCTCTGTCTCTCCCCCCTCTCCCTGCTCCTCCTACCCCCACTGTCACCTCTCGCCGTAACCTCCGATCTCTCTCCCCCTCTTTCCTTGCCTCCACTGCTCTCTCTCACCTCCCTCCTATCGACTCCTTTTCACAACTCTCCGTAGACTCTGCTACCTCCACCCTCTTCTCCTCACTTTATGTTTGGTTTTGTAAGTCAGACGTGCCGAGTCAAGCACATGTCAGGGCTTATATCTCTTTGGAAACACAGTATTCACCTTGTAATTGTGATTTGTAGATGGTTAACTGCCATTAGTGTAAGAATTGCACATATTTGCTGTCCAGTATTTGCATACATCAGACCACTCAAGCAAGTTCCACTAACGAAATACTGTACTACTATTATGGCTTCCGGTAGACATTTGCAATATCATTTTCTCCCTCTCCCTGTCAACTCCTGCTCATTGTTCTGTACCCCTCCCTCGCCGTAACCTCCGATCTCTCTCCCCCTCTTTCCTTGCCTCCACTGCTCTCTCTCACCTCCCTCCTATCGACTCCTTTTCACAACTCTCCGTAGACTCTGCTACCTCCACCCTCTTCTCCTCACTCACCTCCTCCCTCGACTCCCTCTGTCCCCTCACCTCCCGACCTGCTCGCCCCTCCCCTCCCCATCCCTGGCTCTCCTCTGCACTCCACTCGGCAAGAATCACACTGATCTGCTGAAAAGAAATGGAAGAGAACCAAACTCTCTGCTGCCCTAGACCTTTACCGCACTCTCCTCTCCTCCTTCTCCTCTACTCTCTCCTCTGCTAAATGTGCTTATTTCCAATCTGTAATCCAAGCCTCCACTAACAACCCACGTAAACTATTCTCTATCTTCTCCTCCCTCCTAAACCCTCCCCCCTTCTCCTCCCTCCTCTATCTCCCCTGATGACTTTGCCTCCTTCTTCTCTTCTAAAATCTCAGATATCCGCAAACTCTTTAACACCTCTCTCTCCCCCGTACCCCCTCTTGCTCCAACCCCTACACCCACTATATCCCCTACTAACTCGCCCTCCTTCTCCACCTTCTTGCCCCTCTCAGACTCTGACCTCTCCTCCCTGCCCCAGGGTCACAAACCCACCACGTGTGCCTTGGACCCCCAACCAATCACCTCTTTCAAGCTGCTGCTCCTGCTCTACTCCCCTTCATCTCCTCCCTCCTCAACACCTCTCTACTTTCTGGTATCTTTCCCTCTGCCTTCAAAAAAGCCTCTATCACTCCCCTCCTCAAAAAACCTACCCTCGACCCCACCTCCCTCCAGAGCTACTGTCCTGTCTCCCTCCTACCCTTCCTCTCCAAAACCCTTGAGCGGACTGTACACCGCCAGCTCTCTGCTTTCCTGTCCAACCACTCTCTGCTTGACCCTCTCCAATCTGGCTTCTGCTCTGCTCACTCCACTGAAACCGCCCTCCTGTCTGTCACCAACTCACTTAAGTGTGCCCGAGCTGCCTCTCTCTCCTCTGTCCTAATTCTCCTCGACCTCTCTGCTGCCTTTGACACTGTTGATCACTCTATTCTACTATCATCCCTCGCTGACCTGGGGATCTCTGGCACTGCTCTGGCCTGGTTCTCCTCCTACCTCTCCAACCGCACTTACCAGGTAACCTGGCGTGGAGCAACCTCCACACCTCACCCTCTCTTAACTGGAGTCCCCCAAGGGTCAGTCTTGGGTCCTCTCCTGTTCTCTCTCTACACCCGCTCCCTGGGCCCCCTCATCACATCCTATGGTTTCTCATACCATTTCTATGCTGATGATGCTCAGATTTTCCTCTCCTTCCCCACCTCTGACTCCACCATCTCCTCCCATATCTCTACCTGTCTGTCTGCTATTTCCTCCTGGATGCACTCGCATCACCTCAAACTCAACCTCTCTAAATCTGACCTCCTTTTCTTTCCCTCCTCCTCCCCCTCTATCTCTCTATCTCTATTCCTCTGGAATCTACCACACTCTCTCCCTCTTCCTCCGCTAAGAACCTCAGAGTCACCCTGGACCCCTGCCTCTCTTATTCCCAGCACATCTCCACTCTGGCACGCACTTGCCGATTCTTCCTGAGCAACATCCGAAGAATCCGACCCTTCCTCACCAACTACGCCACCCAGCTCCTGGTCCAGGCCCTGGTACTCTCCCGCCTAGACTACTGCAACTCCCTCCTGACTGGCTTCCCTGCGTCCGCCACCCGTCTGCTCCAGCTCATCCAGAACTCTGCTGCCCACCTGGTGTTCTCTCTGCATCGCTTCGCCCACGCTGCTCCGCTACTCCACTCACTCCACTGGCTCCCGATCACCGCTCGCATCCAGTTCAAGACTCTTGTACTAGCCTACAGATGCCTTGACCAGACTGCACCCAGCTACCTCCAGACCCTCCCTACACCCCCACTCGACCTCTCCGCTCCGCCTGCACTAGAAGACTGGCTCTACCTCCGCTACGCTCCCCTGCCTCCAGATCCCGCTCCTTCTCCACCCTTGCTCCGCAGTGGTGGAATGACCTTCCTACAGATGTCAGGACTGCCCAGTCCCTGACCACATTCCGGTGCCTCCTTAAGACTCACCTCTTCAAACAGCACCTGTAGAACTCCTCTGTTTGTATCCTGGGACACTATCACCCTTCATTTAAATGTGCTTTATTTTGCTCTTATCTGCCCCCTATTTTACTGCATTTAATCCTGTACTTCAGAATACTGTAATCTGCCAAGTGTTTAACCTGTAGTATTTTGTATTCAATCATATCCTGATGTAACTATCACTATTTAATCATATCCTGATGTAACTATCACTATTATCTGCTGTATTATTGAATTGTGTTTTGTCACACTTGTACTTTGCTTGAACAAAAGTTATTGTATTTATCTTGCTCTTATTGTATTACTTGTATTGTAACACTTGAAATGTATTTGCTTACGATTGTAAGTCGCCCTGGATAAGGGCGTCTGCTAAGAAATAAATAAATAAATTACAATTTTGTAGTTTCTTTGATTACATGATGTTAAGTAAAATATCTAAATTATGTTCATATAGTTGTTATGTTTTAAATCATGTCTCAATCCTAGAATTCCAGGTGATGCAAAACCCTCTTGCATCACAAAACATATTTGATTTGATTTCCATTCATTATGGTATGGTATTTCAGCATGCATTAACTCAACTGTAATTCAACTTTTATGAAATCGGCACCCCCTTTAAAAAATATTTCCAGAAGAAGGTCCTGAGGAAATTTGCTGGACATTTAAATGTTATTTTTTCTTCTTGTCTCTTGCTATTGTTTATAGATTAAATACAGAAGCAAATGCCAAATGCCCATCACTCATTTCTATACACAGTAGATGAGAATTACGGATCTGTGTTTGTAGCCTGGGGAGGGGTGTAATTACTGCACAATGTTGTGATTAAAACAATACATCAACAGGTACACCTGCCGAAAGAGCTGTGGCATCGTTCCACACACCTGCAGAAGAGCGAAAAAAAATGCTTACACAAGGGTATCAGCACTCTCAGACTGGCTGGGTGCAGAAGCTGCTCTCGGCAGAGATACACTTCATGCCACTAAGAAACACCACAATGCACTCCAAGAACTGCACTAACCGTGCTGGTACTGCGAGCCACTCGGGGCCAGGTACACGTCCCACACCAGGGCAGCAAAGCCCTGCTCTGCTTGAGAGGAGACCGGATCAGCACGGAGACCGGATCAGCATGAAGACCAGCTCCAGTTTGTTTTGTCCATAATGCCAGGTGCATAAAAGAGCCATAAAAACAAAAGAAAAAAAAGGTTTTATTTATTAAAAAGCTGACTAAATAGTAGTGAATAAGACACAGGGGGCTACATTCTCAGAGCTATTTAATCCAATTTGTCATTAGCTCAATTCTTTACAGAAAAGAAGAAACGCACCCAATGAAGTTACCAAAACAGGAATAAACAACTAAGGCTTTGAATTCAGGGGCTCGCATTAAGTATTAAGTTGTTTCTTATTCATTTTAGACGTTTAATTCGTGTTTTTTTTTTCCATTGTGCAAAAATGAGGCTAATGAGGAATTGCAGTAAATAGCTGTCACTAGTTTCCTATCATTAAATGCTGCATGTTTAACAGCAGTTCTTCCACCATCACTACATTGACCGTTGTCTCCAGTCCCCCATGCTTTATGCCTCATTGTAAATAGATCCTGTTTGATGGACCCGCAGGATAGGAGCAGCAGTCAATCATAGTAAATCAGTGGAGCCGGACCCAGTGTTTCCAAAACAAATACATTCAAATGAAACCTTTTCAATACAAACAGCTCAAGTGGATCATTTTAACAGAAGTGCCTTTTGTAGTGGGATTATTAGATGTGTACTGTGCAGACTGAGATGAATATGAGCGTTTCAGTTATTACCTGTCGTTGTTTAATGCCAAGCCTTGTAGGCACTAATCTACTCTGCCTTCAGAGATGTCTGGACCACAGCCATTAATCAGCCAAAAGTATTTCTGTCTATTGTAATTCATAATCTGTTTACGGGACAAGCTTTATAAGTCCATGTATTGATACATCTTGCTTTTTATCAGGGTTTTTTTTTTAATCTAGTTGTATTAACAAGCTTATAAAGAAGGGAAAAAAACACATTTCTTTTGACTGCTGTTTAGCATAATGGAACAAAATGAGTACAATGTGAATTTGATCACTTATGCAGATTTGCTAAGTTTTTCTCCAATGCAAAGTTGTATTTTTCTAAAGCACACTGTAAGTAAGACTAAAAGCTGTTAGAGCACAAGTACAGGAAAGCACAAGGATCCTCAAGAGAGGACAATGGCGTGATAAAGCACACTCGCTCTTTCAGAAAAAGAAGAAGGAATGCACCCAGGGTGCACTAAAGCTGGGAAAGCATCGTAAAATAACAGGGCAAACTACAGTAAGCTATGATTGCATTGCATGAATAATCAAGTGAGGATTGGCCATTGAAGAACATGGCTGGCAAACTCCACTCCTCAGATTCCATCATTCTAGTTAGATAATGAAGTAATAATGTAGCTCGTTAGGTGGAACTGGAACATACTGGAGGAACAGAAATGTGTTTTGGGGGGTTAAAGAGCTGCTCTATAGGTTGGGGTTCCAAGTATTCCTCTGGCGGCTCGGTTAACAGAGTGACTCTTGGGCGGCGTCACAATATCAGTGAGAGGCCCAGCTGTCCTTCTGCCAGTCTGCCTATCTCTCCGTACCACAGTCGTGGTCTGTCTCGGGGTTCTGTTTGTGCAGGCCTAAGCCGCTTCTCTCTCCTCACAGGGCTGGGTGCTCAGGAACAAGGCGGTGTTGTTGGCCTGAGCAGCACGCTGCTGTTGACACAGTAAACACAGTGACTTGCCGCCTGCTTTCCTGCCAGCAGGCTGTGCAACAACCCAAACCAACCCAAAACACATAACAGCGCCAGGGCGTTTTACCCATGCCACGACTCTGAAAATGACTGCACTGCACTGATGTAGGGATGCAAAAAACCTGTTTGGTTGCCCAGTCCCATCTTTTAAGAAGAGATGATGTATGGTAACAAATAATACTTTACTCATCTCTAAAACACAATAATAGTTTCCTCCCTCTGTAAAAATCAGCATTCCTGTACAATAAATCAAAAAGTAAATGGCCAGTGTTATGCTGTAAACACAATAAATAATGTAAGTGATTTTCCACTTGGATAGACTTGCATAACAACCTCCTGGCCAAAAACTTTCTACATTTACAAACTTTACGACAGTATTCTGTGATAAAATCATGGATAGGTGCAGCAAAAGTAAAAGTACGAGAACATGTAACCACTGAATCACAGAGACGTCTGATTAAGTTACGGTAAGGTATGGTTATGGCACAAGGATAATCAGCACAGTAAATTATTACCATATGGGAACTGAAAAATCACTGCAAATTTACCCATTTACTATTTTGACAAACTGTATAATTAAGATGGCATTTTTGGCCTGTAGTATTGTATAATAATCGATCAAAACTGTGGAACTCTTCAACAAACACTGCACTATACACCTTAGATCTGTTTAAACTAAAAATATAAACTGCACTGTATGTTCACAAAAGAAGGTTTTATAAATATTGAGGAACCACCCTAGATTTGAAGTCAGGCCAAACGTTGGGGCATTCAAGGTTTGACACTGTCCACACTTAACACCTGCAGAGGCCATACTTCACTGTCTCTACTGCCCCCTCTGGTGGAGTTCTGTATTGACAGATATTTGACTCTGGTCCATATTTTCTAACCCTGGCAAGTTATTATTATTATTATTTATTTCTTAACAGACACCCTTATCCAGGGCGACTTACAATTGTTACAAGAGATCGCATTATTTTTACATACAATTACATTATTTTTTTACACATTATTTTTACAGACAATTACCCATTTATTCAGTTGGGTTTTTACTGGAGCAATCTAGGTAAAGTACCTTGCTCAAGGGTACAGCAGCAGTGTCCTCCACCTGGGATTGGACCCACTTCCCTCCGGTCAAGAGTCCAGAGCCCTAACCACTACTCCACACTGCTGCCCTACCTACGTTATGCTGAGTATCTCTTTCTGAAACAGGTATACAAAATCTTTCAGGATTCTTATAGTGTAGGACTAATATTCTATTACTAAAATCCTATTTTAGTAATAAAATATTGGCCAAACTTTATCTTCCCTTTTGATGTAAAGATCTTGTTAAATCTGGCCCATCGTACTGTTTTCTGCTGTGTTTTGACAGTACATACTCTAAAGTACACAACAAATCTGGATGAAAGGAAAGCATTCCATGTAAAGGTCATCCTCTCAACCCAAAACACACTCCTAATGATGCTGTGTTTACCGACACACTGTTAACAACAGATAGTGGGGCCATAGTTTTCCTCAAAACCATACTGGCTTGTGCTGCTGTGTTTAGTAAACTACCCCCTCACTCCTACACCTGCCTGCCCTCATGTACAGTACCACTGCCACTGGGGGGGTGGGGGGGGGGGGGGGGTAAGCAATGTTGTGTGTAAATACAGCACTCCTGGGACACAGACACAAGGGCGAATGGATGTCCTTTGGAATATGGACCCATTTCTGTGGCTGACACTACTGTATCATACAAGAAACTGGATAGCTTACATTTCCTAGACATTTTGAAGTTACTAAATTACCAAATGCTTAATCCTAAATTCAGCCTGTTGTCTAAATCTGAAAGTAGTCAATTATTTTTCAGCAATAGTTAACTAGTACATAAGTGGCCACTCCAAGTAAATAATAACTAATTGTTAGAAAGTCAATTAACTCTGTACTAGGTACTTCCATGCCTTTATAATTGTACTACTTGTATACGTCTGCGAGTAATTGGCACTAACGTAGTATCTAAGCAGTATTTAATAGTGCAGTGGTTGATCTGTGGGTTATGGACTCGTCCTGTAAAAGGCTATTGACTCTGGGAGTATATGAACATGAACTCAATGATGGTCAGACTCATATCTGCAAGCTGTAAAATAGATAGAACAGGGTTAACGTCTGGGTTAGGAATGCACTATTTTGTATTTAAAAAGCTGCAAGAAGTTTATTTAGTATTTTCAATTCCTTGTCGAGGAAAAAATAAGTTTAAGATTATGATTTTATGTTTGAATAAAGTTTCATTGATTAACATCCTAGCTGACAAAAAAACGAAATATTAATATTTTATTATCTTAGGTTTAGAGAATTGTTTATTAACAATTCATAAGATTAGGTTAGGAAACAGAAACGTATTTGGGAGAGTCCTACATTTGTTTTAGTTTTTTGTCCTTAAAGGGAAGATACATCTCGAGAAAGAGTGATGGGTTTATGCACAGTAGCATTGCATATGTGTTCAGTTTGTGTGCTGATACACCTGGAGCAGAAGATGTCCCAGACCTTTCTTCAGTGGATGAATCGATAACACTCGCTTGGGAAGACTGTGGATGTGGGTTTGGGTCCAGCCTTTGCCCTGTTAGTCATTTTGAAGTGTATTCCAACTATTGGCTGCTGAAACCTCAAAAGAATGCCTTAACAAAACAGATAAGACGAAACCGTTTGGTAAATATCAAATTGAAGGAACAACCAGTTTTGATAAATATCTGATCTCAGTTGATAAACTGAGGAGATAACCAGAGTTTTATAAATAAACTTACAGTATGTGGCAAAAGTGATTAAGTAACCCATGTGTTCAAAGATACTGTGTTCTCCGTTCCTTATAATTCCAAAAACAAATCGAATTGCTAATATCATATTATTAAATGCACTTTTAGAGGTAAAAAAAAAACAGGCAGAGCCCATTGAGTCTGGGATAAGCACAGTGAATGCATTGTAAACTGCAGGGAAGTACATTAATGTTAAAACCAAGCACAGAAAATAAGTATATGTGAGCACTGAAAACATTATGAAAGCAAAGTGAACCATAATAGAAAAGCGAAGAAGGAAGCATGTTCACGCGGAGAGTAAAATGGTAGAAGTGTGTTCCCATGGTGGTTGTAAAGTGGGTGGCACCACACACCCCACTAACTCCTAGCACCACATGTCCTCTAGCAGTTTGTAATGGCGATATTAAAGCCATGGTAAAATGAAGCAACGTTCAGAATAGATCCAAAGCCGCTAATCCCCCGCAGCTGATGGAGAAACCATCTCTGCTTGAGGAAATTAAGAATATAGAAAATCCACAATTGCAAAGTTCCACAGGACCCACAGGAACAGGAAGTCCAGCTCATTTCCTTGACAACCACGCATATTCGATCCTCCTGAAAGATGGGTTAACAGCTCCACTCTGTTTCTGCATTTCAAACTGGTATCCAAAATAACTGGTCTTTAGCATACATCCAAGTAACATGTGCTGCCTTTTAAACTCCCCCTGACTAGTCCACTCGACTGACAGAGTCCCTGTCTCACCATCAGCTTTATATACAAGAAGAGGAAAAAACAACACAACACTTGTATTCTATTTTATCATAAAATATTTGAAATGTCAACACCACAAATCAACTATTTACAATGTCGTGGTAGGAATGAACTATGCCAGTGAATCCACATGTTGTGCATGGTGGTGTTAGTATCAGGGGTGTTTATCAGCTAACACAGAGTGTTTCTTCACTAAATACAAAGCTCTCTGTGTTTGGGCCCACTCTTCTGTGTGCTCACAAACAAGCTGCCATGTAAACACAGGGAAGGTCACTGCTGGAATACAAAGGGAGCCTCTTTGTATTGCAGACAGAAAGTAAAATCCATTTGAGATGGGCTGTATGCTGACATATAGGCCAGTCTGCACAGTACTGTAGCTCTTGCCCTCCAGTATCAGCAAAAGAGTGACAGCGTAATTGATTTAAAATTCATTTCTTGCCTTAGTAACACTTTACATTAAGCCCCTTTAACTACAATGCACTCATAGTGTAATAACACATTTCAGTTACACATGCGGGTGGAAAGGTACAATGCAACAACATTCTTAATGTTGTGTAATTACTGTACACTGTATTTCCAGCAGGGTTTGCAGTAGCAATGCAATCACTATGGAACCAGCCATACTTCATGGTTGCAGTATTACACGTTTATTGTATTATCTTAGTCACAAGTAAGATTTTTCTTTTTTATTCAATGTATTTATTTCAAACGGCTATATAGTATTTTTTTCTTCAGCTGACTAAAATAAAATAACACTCAATAAATGGCATTTATCTTCAGCTAACCTAAATGAAATAGCACTTGGTAAGTTACCTTTGTTAAACATGAAAAGTTACGGTATGCCAAAAACGGATGTGTTAAATACAGTGTTCTAGGTTGAAGTGCAACTACTCATTAATATATACGATCCTGATGAGTTATTAATCTTTTAGACGTGGCAAACGGGCAGTACAGCTCAAAAGAAAGGGTCACATCATGTCACTAAAAGGGATTACCTGTAATTGTCTTTCAATACAATGTCATACCACTTGCAAACAGGTCTGATTAATCGATTCATTGATTGTCAATCGGGTGATTAATCAATCAATAGGAAATGTCCAGATTAAAACCCTGAGTTGCTGCTATACAATTTGTGAGGATTTCTTACACAGTTGAATTTCTCAGACTCAGTATAAAAAGCAGCTGTTGATCTTCTGAAGGAAATTGAGAGTCTATTTGTAGGAGCAGTTTGATTGAAGCACACAAGTCTGTAATAGCAAGCGCAGTAAAGGAAGGGTTTCAACATAATCATGTATCTGTTCTTTGAGGAGCCAGGACTTCACAAAGAGGCGCTCCTGTCCCTCAGTAAAGCTCTGTGCTCCAAAGCTAGCTCGCCAGTCATCTCCAGGCACAGCCAGACTGCAGGGAGCTCTGTGCTCACAATAAACAGCGCTGTGTTGTGAACACAAACAGCCCAAAAGTTCCACAGCCAGATTCGGGCAGAGTACAGTTTAATAAACACATAGGCTCTCTTCCGATGAACTAAACACTGGGAGGCAATGAAGCTTAGCGGTCAGAGCTGAGGGACATGGAGACAGGATTATTAGCCTGGTAGTGATTTAACATCTCTACCTTCAAAATGCTCAATCAGAATGCTAAAGTAAAACTATAACAAAGTCACATGGGCGAACATTTGGGGCTCGTGTCTGCACTGAAGGAGGCACTGGCTGAAATGCTGGTCTACTTGACTTAGTTCTTATTGTTAATATCTTAGTTTTATTTGTGCTTTGTCATGTCCTATGCCTCCATCAGAGGTAATGCTTACATAAAAGTACATATGAGTTTGTACACCTGAGAGAGAGAGAGAGAGAGAGAGAGAGAGAGAGAGAGAGAGAGAGAGAGAGAGAGAAGTAAGTGTCACAGGGTGCTGAGAGACTCATTAAGAGCCAGATCAGTTTACATATTTACTGCTAACATATTTATACAGTTTTTTTTTTTTTTTTAAATACTACATAGCCTCAAGCACACGCCTCTTGCATGGCATATTAAGTCACGACAATATGAAAGCTGACTTGATAAATGACTCCTAATCCCTCTTTGCTTTTGAATACTGCTTCTGCTTTTTACCAACTGATTTTCGTTTACTGAGTAAGTAATGGCTATTTTAAAAGTGGCAGCTATGGTATATCTCAAAACCGCATGCTAACACTTCATCAACATATCTGACTTCAGAAATATATCTCTTGAGTAGCAAATATATTAGTAACACTTTTTATTGATCTGCAAATCCCCATTTATTGATGTTCAGTCACATGTCAATACACAGTCAATAGCTACACTATGTAAAGGGTTGTATCCACCACTAGGCTGCCATTGCAATGTTGTGCTCATATATTCCATATGTGTGTTGAGAATGTTTATTAAGACTTAGATTGCTAGTTTCCTGCTGCAACAAATATTTCAGGTTTGGCATAAAACCGACATCATGTCATTTTCATGTGGTTACATTTCTTTATTACATTTCGATTATTTATATTATAACTCAACTTCAATAAATGGGAAATGTATTAATTCAATAGTTTTTTGATGTCGTACCAAATAGAGCATTCCCAATATATGCTTTGCAATGGATGAGTGTCAACTATGCCTTTGTTATCCTTAGGCTGGATTGCATTTTTGGAAAACCTTTATGGAAAATACTCATTTAGGCCTGTCAGCACCTCTTTTTGCAGTCAAACTTGGCTAGGCTAACCTGGCTTTCACATATGTGTTTTAGAAAAAGCTGCTAACAGATTTAAAGATGTGCGCCACGGGATAGCCAAGATGATTTTGTTTGTCAGCTTGTGCTGATGTAACACTTCAAGCATCGTGGATGTGTGGAGGTGGATGGCGGTAGTGTTGGGGAGGTGGGTAGTGTATGATAAACAGGGGGAGTCAGTACGAGATTGACCTCTGCAGTGTAAATGAGGTAGTGCACATGAAGTCTGTAAAGCGCTTGTCTGAGCAAGTGGACAAATGGTAAAGCAGAGCAGGCAAGCTTGTAGTTTGTATCTAGTCCCTGTTTGTGCATTGGGTGACCTTGCCCTGGCGAAACGCAGGTCTGAGGTACGAAAACAATTCAGTGACAAACAATCACCTGCCTTATCATTTCAGGCCACCTTGATAATAGTGTTAGAAACGAGGTAGACAGTACACAAGAATACAAATAGCATTGTCAATGAAGGACAGATCATCAACAATCAAAACATGTTCAACTAAGTCATGGTTTTATTGACATTGCTTTCAAGAAGCCCACAAATTCATAATGGATTGCCAATAAAATAGCATAGACTTTGAAATGGATTTACGGCCATTGTGTTATCGATTGTGTTTTACTGTTCAAGGGTGTCTTACATTACATAACTTACCTGGATCATCTTATCTCCCTGTTACATCTCGACATGTCTGGTGAGATTTAAGCTGTTTTTAAACCGTGCAAGACATACAGAATTAACTGTGAAAAAGCACTTGTCATTGTCACAGCACCTGCTAGCTGACTGCCTGCATGTTTCTAAAGTAAACACAGTACACTTCTATTTATCATGCAGAGTGGGATATGTTTGGCTTATATATGCACAGGCTTTCAAGATGTGCTTAAATGAAGAGGTTTGCAAGGACTGAGGATGATTTGGTTGTGTCGTCAATAGAAAACTGCCGTGGGTGTTTTACTGCTTTGAGGAGGAAATGTATATCAATCAGTTAGACACCAGGTATCACCAGCAGTCCCGCCCAGTATAGCCACAACTTTAATCCACACTTTAGGGAATGAGGGTACAGTAAACCCTTTTTTTAAAAGACAGGACAGTGCATATACAGATACCAGCATGGGCTCCTATATGTATATGAACTGTCCTGTCTTTCATAAAATAAAAAAAAATGGAAAAATTCCTGCACACTTCTTTTCAATGACATTTTCAAACATGGTGTCTTTCATTATTTATACCCTGACTTGAATCAGTATAGCTGTGGAATTGTCAATATCATTCGAGGAGCTATATCTGTATTGAACGGATCTATTTATCCACGTGGGTATTTATGTTAACAACACAGATCCCAGGTGAAACACCTCCCAACGATCTATCATCTTGACAGGGCTGTGCTGAGGGTAGAGCTGAGCACACAAACAGAGCAGGCCCTGAATCGGTGTGTCGTTTGCATAAAGCAAGGCCCGAGGCCCAACGTAACCAGGGGAGAACTGGAGCGCTGCCTGCGAAGAGGAGCTGGAGGGCTTGTCTATCAACCCCCAGATCACTCACAGACACACCTGTTCAATCCAGACCCCACCCAAAAACAACACAGGAAAAAGCTGTCTTTAAATACAGGAGCTTCAGAGTTAAAAGCATTGAGTGGCCCTCTCCATGATGATGCTAAACACATAAACATGTATAATGCTATTCTGGGTAGCTCATCATAGTTTGTGAGGGGCCATATGAGAGATGTCCATTAAAAGGCTGCAGTTCTGTATTGGTTTTAAGTGCCAGTGTGCTCAACGCATAAAAACATCTTGGCCTCCCTCTGCTGGTAGTGATAGGAGTTTACATACAACGGTGTTGATTCTAAAAGTAAAGTAACACTGCCATCCAGTGGTACAATTCTGAAGTGAAGGAGTTACCTTAATGCAGAATACTCATACAGTCAACAATATAAATGTTTATAATAAAAGTATAGTACATACTTGAAGAAATTGGTAGTAGTTTATAAAAAGAAATAAAAAAACTGAATGCATGGCCCCTGTATATTTAAACATTGCAAATTAGTTTGTGCACCTTTAGTATCCAAACCACTGTTCAGAAAAAAAGACTACACTTTCCGAGGTGTCTCACACAAACAGTCAGTGTTAATTTCCTTGTACTAGTCTTTTCCCAGTGTAATCCAAATGTGTTTCTCAGCATGGACTAATTAAATAAAACCAACACACCTGGAGAACACTGTACCTGTCTGCAGCGTAATATTCTACACTATCAAGAATACTCTTTAAAAGTTCTGCATGTTATGTGTTAAACATTTTACAAATCTGAATTTGTGGAAAAATATTGCAGTGAACTGTGATTGTGTGCCACACACTATTAAACAGAACAGGGATAGATATTAGCAGCTGGACTTAACCATAAGAACATTGAAATACTGCTCTTGAATAAGATCTGTTTTTATTTTTAATCATCATAAATGCACCTGTTACAAGAATGTTGTGGTTTTCGAAGGATTACCATTAAAACACAAACACCTTTATACAAATTAATCAAAACCGACAGTTATTTTATTTCTAGTTGTTTTATATAATTGAAAAACAATTATATAATTCAGTGAATCCATAGAGCACTTGACAGACCTACAACCAACAACCAGCAACTTTCAAGGAATAACCAAAACACCCCACCATTCAAAACAAAGCACCTCTCATAGAAATCCTAGACCCTGCCCCGGGATTGTGTTGAAACCATCTTGACAGCCTCTCCCCAGCAGATATGGCGAGATATCTTTAAATACGGATGTGGTTCACTTAATTTGTATAATGTATAATGTGAAATAATGTATAATGTGATATCTTGTAACAATTGTAAGTCGGCCTGGATAAGGGCGTCTGCTAAGAAATAAATAATAATAATAATAATTTACTGCAAGGATGGGAATATGACTCCCATTGTATAGCAGTTTGATCTATTCCTGGTTTTAAGATTGAGTTAAATAAGACACACCTGAGCTTGTTATCTATACACTGTGGCTTATCAAGCTCGTAATAAAACCTGAAATGGGTAAAACTGCTATGCAACATAAGTCTTATTGCCACTCTTCTGCTGTATTAACCCGTCAATGCTATTTTATACCTGCAGATCTTACCTGTCCTTGTGCCTCTTTGACCCTTATAAAAGTTTACCACAGTAAATGTACACACCAATTTTGCAATGGTAATACCATGCATTTACCATAATGCACTTTACCATACTCTTTGCTTTAAAATGCTTGCTATGCTTTGTTACACTGCTATGCTTTTACTATTATACATTTCCATCATTATTTACTTCACAGAGTTGAACAATAATAGAAAAGCACTGGGTTTCTCAAATAAAATATCAGGTTATTAAAATGGTGTAGTTTACACTGTGTTAAACAGTTTGTACATAACTAAGACCATGCTTAGAACATGTTACTGTATAATATTAGTAAAAGAAAAACTAATATTTAAAAAGGTGTTTTTCTACTACTTATAACCTCCTCTGTGACACAATAGTGCAAAACACTTTCAAATGACACCCCTCCAGTTTCAGACTGGAACAAAAGCAATAATTATCCAAGGTACATTTGCTCTGTGGGTAAAGTGTGGTCTGTGGGCAGGACTATCGTAAAGCCCTCTTGCATATAAAATAATTAGTTACTAGTTAATTAGTTATTAATTATTAGTTAATTAGTTACAGCAAGTGGGAAAAGCTATTTATTACATGGTCAGAGGGGGGTGAATACCACCACCGATGAGAAGCTAGGAAATGAACCTGCTTCTTCGGTCCCCTAAAATCTTTCCAACCATTAAGTGTCATTTAAAAAGTGATAGAACATTGTTTTAAATCAGGTTTATTTGGTTGTACAGTGCCTTGACCTACAGCCAGGATTTGTACTGTACATGTGAAATTTTTAAGTGTGATTACAATACTATCAATAATGGTTCTCAAGATGTATGCAAAAATAAATGTGTGAAACATGTAGATAAATGGACAGGCACCTACATACTTCCCCAGATCCCGATTATTCCAAACGTTTGCCGATATCAGGTCTCGTTCTAAGGGGTTTTATATATAAAACTCCATAAAGTGACACAACCCGTGCCAGCATTTTTTTTTTTTTTTTTTTAAATGATTTGTGGAAAGTTACATTGTTAGGAGTAACCACACAAGTCACTTAAATATGTAAGCTTGTTTGTGTACAGACCACAGCTACGTCAGCTTTTAAATTGCAAAAGGAGCATCACGGACAGCTGCCAAAAGTTACAAATAGGACGTCAAAATGACACGATACAGATTGCATTCTAACATGCTGTCGAACTGGCTTGAGCAATCTGCTTCACATATTTAACAAAGAACAAACCACTGCCAACACAGAAACGGACACTTACATTAGTTCTATAAAAACGGATTAAACACAAACACGGTAGATGGAAATTAACCTGGTTTATTGTAATTGACAAAACATTTCTGCATCAAAACCACTTTCAGTAAAATCAATGACTTCAAAAAAGGTATTAAAACTTCAATGAAATTCATCAGCTCTTGATCTGAATTTAGAAATACTAAAAAATAAACTAACATTCAATGACAAATTAAGTGAAAAAGACATCAAAACATACAGATGTTTTTTCTGTATTTCTAAACTCATCACTATTGAATGTTTATATGGTGTTGGGTTCCTCAGAGTACAATGGGGACTGATCTAAGGTCTTCTGCCACAGTCTTGATTTCGTGTCTATTCTATCGCTGGTATTTTATTACTCCGGGGATACTCGGTACAGCATACTCGTACAGTTCCATTATTTAAGGAAATTGAATTATTGTTCTGCAACTCTTTCTCCTCCAGTTTTGACACAGCTTCCCCAAAGCATGCAAAGCGCTCTCCATCACACCTGGGCCAGTGAAGTGGAGCGAGGCACACATGAGCGAGTGGAAACTGAGGATTCCGAGGTTAAAGGGAATACTGTCCAGGTGTTCAGTAAAAAGGTCTGTGTTTAAACAGGCAGGGGCAGCGAAGCCACCTCCTCCAGGCACTCATTATAGGCCTCCTGGTACTCCTCGTGCGGCTTGATCATAATCACGCAGGTCGGCCTCTTGGAACCAGCGGATGTCCCCAGGTCCTGAAAACAAGAGGAAAGAGCAGGGTACGTCATGCTCACCGACAGAACTAAACTGCACACCAGCTTTCTTCCCCACTTATCTAGCTTTTCATTTCCACTGGGCATCCAACTGAAGGGCATTCCCAAAGTAGAGTGGTAGTCGGCCAACTGCATATTACTGTTAGAATGTAGACATCTGGGGCCACACCATTAAAATACACAGAAGGGGTCGATACTTCGCTGGTGTGGAAGGAACACAAAAATCACATCAGCCAGTAAACACCAGGGGGCTATATGAGCTACTATCATTAGTACAGATACTAATTCGTCCCAGTACCTAAAGTTCTACCAAGGTCAGTATCTCATATAGCACACAACCCATGCTTTCCAATCCAGATGTTATTCCCCCCCCCCCCCAAAAAAAAGATGGTTCAAGCCAGCAGCAGTTACAACTACCCCAGTACTCTAGTCAGCCTTACCACTTTGGATGGAATGTACGTATAGGGGAGGTTCCTCTCTTCACACATTACTGGTATATGACAGTAAACGTCTATTGGAAGCGTATCTCCTGCCAACACCACAATCCTAAAATAAAAACAATAACAGGTTAACAAGCCTGTAATGCAGAAACCCACTATACAATAGATTAAATAAAAACAAAAATGACAAACTAAAAGGCATTTTATGGTCTTTAATGCCTCACCTTGGATGTCTATAACATTTGACAGGCATTGTTGAATGAATGTTTTTGCTCCAGATAGGAATACCGTAAAACTTCAATTAAACGTTTACTTACAATATTTACCAGCAGACCCGGCGCGTATTGGAGACCGGCGATTATCTGAGACCAGGCCATTATTTGTAGTTACGGTAACTCCACTTACCCCTTCTCGCCCTTATTGATGAATTTCTGCACCTCCTTCACGCCCCGTCTTATCTGCTTCAACTTGGAGGCTGCAAAAACAGGGAACAAACAAATCTAGTGTTGTCTTTTGAAGTGAACAGCCTATATTGATTCTCTTTTACTTTTATGGAAACATAACCACTGCATAGCAGTTTGATCCATTCTTCGTTTTGCTAGGAGTGGCTAATCAATCTCGTAATAAAACCTGAAACTGCTATGCAGAAGAGTTTACAATTTCACCTCCGAAAGAGACCAGTGGCAGGTATTGATTACCACATATCTAAACGAGTCCCTTACATTATAAACTCGGCGTGTTCCGGTATATGCAACGTGCGTTCTCGATTCTTATTGGCCTCTTCCTCCATTACGGAAACATCTGTGCAACATCGTCTCTCATTAGAGTAGTAACAAATCGGTGATCCTTCCAAAATGTCAGTCTTGTTTTATTGCAGACCCAGTTATTCCCAGATTACATGTTACAACTACCGTCTAGTCTTAATTATTCCTCACTGTAGCTACAGCACACGTGTTTCTAGTTAATGGTCATGGTAACGTGTGTACCTTACGCCAGCACGTGCATTTCAAGTAGCATAAAACAAACTACTCCAGCGATCTGCAAAATCAAACTTCTACATAACTCTACCATTGCCTAAAACGCTTTGGAACTACTCAAGCTGATGTAATGCTAATTAATAGGAAGGGTACTAGCAGTTGTAGCGTGCTGTACGAACACCATGCATTCCCACTAAGAAGTTTACCTTTTTTAATGCATTTATAAATCTTCTTTGTGACTTTCCTGGAGGCCAGTGGCTGGGCAATTGGGTTGAGGTTTGTAATCAGCTGCTGGTAGCTTCTCTCGGTCCCGGTGGTCTCCTCCTCCTCCTCGCCTGTAGTTTTTTCTTTTTTAGCTTTAGTCATTTTTTTTCCTGTTTAATATATCGCGGCACCGAAAACACACGCGGGTCTTCCAATGTCTTCTGAACCAAACTAAACCGCCCTCGCTTCCTCTTCCAGGTCACGGAAACATCAGTGTCTCACAGATCTTCTATTTCAGTGAGCCCCCTACTGCATAAAGTGAATATTGCAGTTTGTGCTGGAGGTTATTTTGTGATTACAGTAGTACTAACAACCAATTAATATTGCAGTAATATTATCTTGATTTATTAACTTACTTAGTAATCTGATCTACATGGATGTGACTAAAAACAGCAAGGTGTCCCGGAAAGGCATATTGAAATCCCAGGACACCTTCCTCAAAATCGGGACCATACAGCGAAAACAGGTACAAGTGGCAACCATACTCCACCTACATTACGCTGCAGCAAAAAATGTGCAGTACATTTTTGAGGAGACCAATCATTTTATCTTATAATGATAGTATATATAATAACTTTTTATTTAACAGTACACATAACAAGAACAGCAATTAAAAGCTTAACATGACAACAAGAACAAAAACGGACAGCAATTTCCTTAATTTTAGAACTTGGAATACCAACAAGGAACACCCCTTCTCAAGGGAAATAGCACAGTCTCTACCTGCATGGAGAATAACCACAAGGTAGTGAGTCGAGGGAGGGACATAAATATTTTCCCATCTTTTTCATATGTATTTTAAACGTTTTAAAGCTTAAAAAACACTAGTACGCAGTGTATATTATAACATACTTTCAGAACAATAAACACTTGCAGAAGGAAAGATCACAAGAATCGCTGAAGGTAAAACAGCACACGCACACCCAGATCTAGATCTCTGTAAAACAGAGAGAACAATACAATGTGTTACAATGTTTCTGCTTTAAAAAAGTGTGTAACATCTAATAGATTTAATGTGGGAGGCAGCAGCACATGATCTTCATAGCTTGAGCATGGTTGAGGATAATGGTGTCATCTCTGAGATTTCCCATCCCTTTATCAGTGTCCTGGTCTAAATGATAAGTTGCTCTGCTAGAATGAGTGTAAGGGCTTATTGATATCAAAAGAACTTGCCTTTCATCTTGTACTTCACTGATAACTGGATGTTTGCTGCCAGCTCTTTTGCCTCATTATAAGGGATGATGAACTAAAAGCTGGCTTTGTGAAATCCCTGACATACCTGCAGGTGCTCCACAATGTCTCCCTGCGTGCTGACCGCCCTGCGATACACCTCGCTGTCGGGCTCATTATACATCATGGCATTCTGGAACATGAGCATCACCTCCCCCTGGAACCCCTCCAGAGTGTCTACCAGCCCCTTCGCCACGCGGCTCTTCAGTCAGGAGATCCATGGGTCTGCAGCAAGATTACAGCATCATGCCTCCACCAAGGTCAGGCTGGGCTGGTCAAATATGCAAACAGGAGAAAATCGCATACCCCAGACTCACCTTTTCACAACACGGTAATATTCTGAAGCAAATTTTTCATTAACCGGCGTAAGGAACATATAAGCATACCTGTAAATACAATGAGTCAATAATAAACTGCACAGCAAGATTTATCCATCGATTTTTCCATTTGCACATCAGAAAGACCTTAGGTACAAGTAATATAAGGCAAAACTGCACTGGGCCGGTCACCTGACCCCCTGGATATACTTCAAGAGTACACACATGGCTACAGAATCCAGGCTGCACCTACTTGTGGCTGGCTATGACATTCCATGTCTGCCGTAGAATCTTCTTATTTTGTTGAGAGCAGGTCTGTCTCTAGGGGGTTGACTCTGCACTGAAGACAACAAGGAACAGCATATTAATAGTATAAACCAAACAAAAATAAAGGTTTACTTGAATAGTCAAGCGAATGACAGTTTCTGAAGTCTTATTTACTACAGTTCCTATTATCCACTCATTTGCCATCTGAGCCCATATCTATTTTATATTTTATACACACCTTGATTGAAGGAAGACACGTTGGTTAAATCTGGCTTTTGCAGAGTGATATGAAAGTAGTTATTGACTAGGCATTAATATTGAGTGCAGGGTAGTAAACAGTGTAATATTTAAAGTGAACTGTATTCCAGAGAGGCATTGAGAGCTTTGTCGATACTGTGCTCCTCCTCTAGGGGCTCACTCTCTGTGCCGTCTCTCTCTTCCTCTAGGGGCTCACTCTCTATGCCATCTCTCTCCTCCTCTGGCCGGTCACTCTCTATACTGTCCCTCTCTTTGCTCTCTCCTAGCTCTCCCTGATCACTCTCTGGCTCGGACCCCTGATTATCCAGATGTTCTGGAAGGAACCCACTAGAAGTCTCGCTCTCCACATCTTCCTCTTGCTCGGAGTCAGAATCAGATTCCTAAGAAACAAGGGGCATTACTGAACCACACAAGCAGATTACTATTACTAAATCCTCCTTCTGCTCCATGTCTGATTCGTATTGAGCTGGATGTGAAAAATGTATAACGAAACTGGAAAAAAAAAAAAAAAACAAGATGTTTAAGTCAGATCTAAAGAAAGAGCAATACAGGAGTACATGCCAGTGATCGTTTTTTGAGTGGTGCTCTCGGTCACACTGCATGTATTGGTCCCTTTAAAATAACTGCAACTAATACGGAATATCATGAATTTGTACTATGAGCATTATACAGATTGCAGACTGATGACTACATTATTGATGTTGGCTAGTTCATTTATAAATGAGAGCGAACCAAGGTTTATTAGCACTTGCAAAATTGCCACTGCTGCAACTTCTCTTCTGTTCATTTGCTTGCATTGCAGATATTTTACAAACAATGCTACAGATGAAAAGCTGCTGCTTCCTGATACATACTGTTTATGTACCCATGCAGGGATAATAAATAAAGTCACAATGCTCTTTTCATATAAAAAGTTATTTTCTTTGGCGCAGTTTATTATACTTTAGTCGTACAAAGAGTAAATATTCAGGATGAGCTCAAGATCAAAGCAACGCAACAATGGAAGCCTGCTGCACACACAAAAAAAGAACAATGAAACAAACCGATTCTTATTTTTTATTAAACACATTTGTTTTTAAATAGAAAAAAAAAAAACTGTACATACAATATTACTTTACAAACTTACATAAGATCTGCATTTCAGCAATACTAACAAATATGACAAAACTCTACAATCAAGGTAAATCTAATCAATATATTCGGCTCCTGAAAGCAGGGGTTTGCCAGAGTTGATCAATCCAGCATCTTGAAACATGTGAGTCGTACCAAAAAAAAAAAAAAAGAAAAATAGTCATATTAACAAAAATTAACATGTGCTGAAGTCAGGCCAGGAAACAGTCTTCTTAATACACCAACCCCCATCTCTACTGCCCCAGGACAATCTCCATGCAGTGTTACAACAAACAAGAGAGAGTAACTAACCACTCATCAACTTTCAACTAATGATTAAAAGTTATGAATGACGAAATCAGTGGCAATAAGCACATACCAGTGAACTACCGTCCACGGTTCAAACACTAGTGCCTGTATGGGGTATTGTGTAAAGGTAAGATACTTTCCCTGGCCTTCTACCACTTAAGAAAGCTCATGCCCCCATTTGAAGGGGCAGCATCTTACATGTGTTTAGAACTAGCATCAGCACTGGTCTGGTACAGGTGCAGTGCTGTTTAATGCAGTCATGTCAGTCTCAGGGCTTCAGTCCAAGTCTCCTGCATGATAAATATGCTACCTCCCAGATTTTCAGACCGCAAAAGATCATATTCTCTTTTTATGGGGACCTGGAGCCGTTCAGAAGTTAGCCCCCCTTTTGTCAGATTTGGTAAAAACAACATTGCTGGTCGGCTAAAATGTTCATTTCTTCATTTTCATGTCTGCTTCAATTGCACACCGGCGACCCCTTGTCCCGCCGTCCTAAACAAAGCAGAAAAGAAGTCAGAAACTTTGCTAACAGGCACAAAGAGAAAAGTATAATAATAATAATAATAATAATAATAACAATAACAATAATAATAATAAAATGTGCAGTAAATTGTTTACATTTGTATCCATTTCATAAAAACGATATCAATATTTTACACACATTGTATCGTTAAACATACTAGAACCATGACAGCTGTTTCTTGTTGAATATTACTTTTTAAGCTCAGTAATTTTATTCAATGGATAGGCGCCAGCATTATTCAGCCTCTTTCAGTTTTTGATGAATCATGACACACACATTATTTACTACATCTTATAACAAACAAAAAGGTAACACGATTAGTCCATCTGATTAAAAAAAAACTAGCTTCTCATTCTTATGTATCAAAAAAAAAAAAAAAACACACACACACACACACAAGTCAGTAAACCAGGACAAGTACATTCATAGGAACTGAAACATAAAAGAAAACAAAAGGGCTTGCAAAAACGAAAGTTTTTCAAGCACATTCAAATTTTGGGCCAATAGTTTACCTTTTGCAAACAGGGTTTGATCTCTAACTTACTGACTACATACCTTTTCCATGATGAAAGCTCCTTTTAGTAACTTCTCTACAGACTCCTCTCCTCTCCCTATTTCTGGACGATGAAAACTTTGTAACCTGATGGGAACTTTCTACTAATCTCCCACATGTCTACATGCACAGTCCATGCAAAGAGCTATCCTGATGTACTCCTCCTTCTGTAACATCCTTTCCTACAGAAGAACCATGGGGACGGGACGGGACGTGATGGGACGGGACGGGGAACTTGGACATTATGCTTTTTTCTGGTTTAATGCTCTACTGTACCTTACCTAACAAAATACTTTTTAAAACTCTGTTGTGGGCTATGCAGCCATGCAGCAAAGTACAGGTTTTTTTTGGTCATTACCTCACACATGACTACATTTTTAGGAATGCCACATGCAGGTACTCTGGTTTGAAAGTGGTTACCATAAACAATGATACATACAATATTTTCATAAACATCCATCAGATCATGATCTATACTGTGTGACTGGACAGTCTTTCAATTGAATGTTACCAACAAATGTGTGCCTGTGGTATTTAGTACTACTAATCCTGAACTCCAAGTGGTCGGAGTTTTGTGAGGGTTCATAGTTCAAATTTGACAGCCGCCAATGCCAAGAACCAACGTTGCCACTTAGCAACAGCTTTGACATTACTGCAGCAAACAGACAGACAGATGACACTGTGTCCAACAGTGGCCTGTGGACCTTTTTTAACCTTGTCTTCTCTATTCTTTAAAAAAGCATTTATATTTGACAGAAAGTGGACACATGCACTCAGTGTGTGTGTACACATGCATGCATCTCTCTCAATACCCAGGCATATTGCTCAAATCCCTGAGCAGCTCTGTATTTCAAGTAACAGAATCATTCCACAGTCATTCGATACTTACAAAGAGAGAGAGAAGGAAGGCAGGAGAGCCCATGGGGACACTGTCCTGTGAGAGGACAAACAGAAACACCAATCAGATTCCACAGAATCTCTCCGAGACACAGACTCACACACACCCACAACCACAGCACCACACAGGACACACATACGACAAACATATATACTTGTTTTTTCAGAAAGAGGAGGAAATCACATGTATAAGTTAACAGATTTTGAAGCTTGTTCTCATGAGCAACAGCACCGTTATGTACTTCAATCCAGGAAAAAAATAAAATTACAAAATGTCTACAACTTGCACTACACTAGTTTAAAACACCTGTATGTATGTATGTATGCATGTATGTATATCTATACAAACATATTATGCTGCTATGGATAAAAAACATGTCAAATTGAGGGATTTGAAATTCCCAGTGTCATCTAAAGATGGAAACATTCTTCAGGAAGAATCATGGTTCAGCAGGACATATTTTAAAATCTGCAAGCATGAAGTCACAGGTCAAGCACAAGTATAAGACTTAGCAACACGCCTAAAACACACCCAAATCCAGCAAAGTGTTTTGATGAGACATTTCACAAGACCACAACCTACGAATGCTTACAGTTGAAACACAACGAATAAGCTACGCAACTCAGATATTCTTAACATTTCTACAACTTTTTATTTTTTTTTTATCGTTTTATTTACCCTGTGGCACGTATTTCCATTCTAATCAGTTTTTTTTTACCTAGAACTATGAAATTTCACACATACTTTTGAAATACCTCGTAGTTAAAAACACCCTGTTTATCCCCTCTAGAAAGTCACTATAACCACCATGACCTGAAAGCACAGAAATCCAAGAACACTTAAATTGTACACTGGTGTCTTTGAACCTACAAACTCTGTTACTGGACTGCAAAAAAAAAAAAAAAAAAAAAAAAAAAGGTAAAATCGGACACCAAACTCAATTTACTATTCAAGCAAACAGGCACAACAGGTCGGATGCATATTTATCCTGGAAAACTCAATTAAAAAACTAAAAGAAAGGCACACACACGGACTTACACACACCGACCTTGTCCGAGGAGTCCTGTTTGCGGGTGGAGTCTCTCCCTCGCAGGCTCTTCGCGCTGATGCCAGACTCAGACGTCTGCATGATCAGCTGGGTTGCCAGAAATTGCTGGAAAACGAGAGAAAAACAGGCTGCATTAGACTTGTGCACAGGGCTGGAACATGAAGAAAACAAGAGAGAAAAAACAGGCTGCATTAGACTTGTGCACAGGGCTGGAACATGAAGGGTGCTGTGACTGGACTTCTCCGATCTCCACTGCATGGCGACTCACTGATTATTTTCTGATGAATGTTTAAGTAACAAATAGACTTGAGATCCGTGTTTGAGATGTTCTTACAACGTAACTGAAGCTAATCATTTGCCAGTTGTTTGGCCGTACCTGTATCTGTTCCAGGACGTCTCTCTGCATCTCCACAGCCATGTGGTAGACGTCGTGATCGGAACTGTTGTACATCACGGCATTCTGGAACATCAACATGATGTCTCTCTGGAACTCTGCTGTGGTACGTATCAGACCGTTCTCAATGTTCTTCTTGATGGTGGAGAGATCCATCGGCCTGAAGCAACAACAGATTGTCAGCAAAGATTCCCACAAACCATCCTTCATTAATTTAAGGGCAAGGATAATAGATAAGGATTTTCTCTTACCTGTGCACTATGCTGTGATATCCTGGGGCAATGTCATCTGTTACAGGCTGCAGGAATACATTTGCATATCTGTAAAACAAAAGAAACAATACAGGTATGTTTTCTAAATCTAGAATGGACACATTGACAGTAGCGTTGACTTGGAATGATTTTCTGGTCATGTCAGCTCTTACCTATGATTAGCAGCCGCTCTCCACACCAGCATGATGGCCTTCTTCCAGATCTTCTGGGCCTGAATAGCTTCCTGGTCCTCACTGCACACTGAGCTGAGGAAAGACATACAAGCATTGTCATTGTTGGAGGTCCTCAGTCAAAAGAACCTAAAAGCGCTGCAATCCAGAACTAGCACATCAGTATGAATTAAGAAAACAGGACAATCAATACAGCATATATTGTATTTGTAAAAAATAAGTAAAGAGGACAATCTCATGTAAAGCTCAAGAGATTGCATACAGTCTTCCCTATCAAAGAAATGTTAGTCTCAATGGGATTTTCCTGGATCATTAAAAGGTAAAATAATAACATTTCTCCTTGCTAGTGGCTCAAGTTGCTCAACTCTTTTTACTCACAACTGTGATGAGGCGGGGCTGCTGGGGATGGACTCGGGTAGTGTGTGCATCTGCAGCGGTGCATTGTGGATGCTGTAGCCGTCATCGCTCTCGCTGATTGGTGGCTCGTTCTCCATTTCAGACAAGTACGCCTCTCCAGACTCCTCCTCCTTAGGCTCGTCCACACTGGCCTCCTCACTGCAGCCATCCTCCTCCGTCAGGTCCTGGGAGGAGTGATATCAAACAATACATCAGCCAATGAGACTGTGCCGCGCTCACAAGGCAATGTGGAGGTTAAACTCAAAATAAAATACATGCCAAGAAAAACACATCTAAGTCAAAATGACTCAGGGGGTGCAAGTACTGCGAATTGATGCTTTAAACAAGCACAACAGATCTTTATCAGATATCCAGGTAATATAAAAAGGTGATGATCTTTTAATAGGGTAAAAGTTAAAGGTGTATCAGTTACCTTAAGGTGTGCTTTACAAGATGGTCCATTCTCATCTTGTATTGAATCTGTTTGAGGAGAATTCATTTTGGTTAGATACCTATTGTTATTCTAAATGTAGTTTCTGTCTCAACAGCTTAGGTTTCAATTACTTTTTAAAAAGGACCCTTAACCCACTCAGTGCCACTGTCCTCATTTGAGGCCAGTCTACTTGGTAATTTTTGGGGAGTATTTTTAACTGGCATCTACCTGTTATTTAAATGTTCTCTTTAACTAAATTGTTATGATAACTTACTCTAATTTCATTAACCGCAAAAGTGAAGTCTTAATGTAATGTATCAAATACAGCTTATGTTCTGATTTTTTCAAAGAAAAATGCATTTGGTGCTGTGGCAGGAAGAAAGCCCTTCATGTAAATAGTGTGTGTGTTTGTGGGAACGTAAGGTTGGCAGAGATGGGGTTAAATCTGTCCCTGCCAACAATCGCAGGCGATTAGGTAATTGAGTGCTAATTGGGGAGTGGCCACATGTATAAAAGGGCAGAAATCTTTTGTTTAGTGGAAGGACTTTAGGTGTGTTTGGAACTGTATTTTGAATCTGCAGGGAAGGAGAATGCCCAGCCTATAGGCGCTTATTGGATTGTTTTGCATTAACCTTTTATTTTGGCCCTTATGCCTTTTTTCTTTTTTATAATACACGCTCCTACAGCAGCTTCTTGTCTCCGAGTCTCTTTTTTGCCGATACCATCTTGGGCCACAGCGCTATAGTGCCACAGGTACTTATCAGGCTAATAGAGCAGGGAGTAAAAGACATGCCTACCTGGGCAGTCCTGCTGAGACGACTCCTCGCTCTCACACTTGATGTTCGATGGGGAGGAATGGGCAACTGGGGAGGCCTGGAGCAGAAACAACACTGGGCTTATTAAGAGATATCCATTGCAGTGTTTTTAAAATGTGAACTGCTACTGTACGCTACTTTATTTTGTTACAAAACTGGATCATTATATAACCATGTAAGAAAAGTCCTCGGGACCTCATTCAAAATGCACTGATTCGTTTTACCTGTCTGAATTATTTTCTTCTAGAACTTTCGGCTTTTGTTTCGGCATAGATCACAAAAAATGCATTTATATATTAATGTGTATTAATGAGATTATGATGACCCTACATTTTTATTTCAGTACAGGCAGAAATAACCTAATGCACTACTGTCCCCTCTCATATATACCAGTTTTATGCACACACCTCGGACCTTGCCGTCATGTCCAATCCATTCTCTACAGCACTGAAACCGGGCTCAGTTTTGATGGTGAACTCTGGTGCAGTGGTTGCAGGAGACTCAGAGTTCTGGGATGTTGGGTGGGGGTCAGGGACTGTGATGGGGACGCTGCTCTCTCTCCCTAGCTCCTCCTCAATCATCTCCTTCTTTATCTCCACACTTTCAGTGACCGGGGTTTTGCTATTCTTCACACAGTCCTGAGGGGGTGTTGCGGTGCTCTCTGGCAGCTGTAGCCTGTCCTGCTCTGGCTTGAAGGGCTGCTCCCAGGGCCCAGACAGCGCCTGTGAATCAGCGGCTTCCTCGCACAGAGACAGGGCTGCCTCCACCGCTGCTGCATCCAGAGCCTCAGAGTTATCATCCACCTGCACAGACAGAGAAAGAGAGATACTGAAAAGTGAAGTAAAGGAGAGCCAGGGTGGTGGGTGATGCAGCAAGCTCATGCACTTTTTACCTCTAAAGGGGCTGGGAGGGAAACTCACAGATGCCCACACGACTGGTGTTTCTGTGCACTAGCCAGGTCTAGGCTTGATTTAAAAAAAGCTGCCCAAACTCTCATTCATTCATTCCTGCATTTACTATTAGTCATGCTTCACTTGGCTGAACCACTCGGCACTGGGGTTATCTCCACAGCAGTAGATTTGAAATACCTTCTCTTCGATGATGGCAATAATGTCTCCCACGGTCTCGAGGTCCAGCTCGTCCCCCATGTAGGACACGGCAACCAGGTCCTCGTCCACCCCCAGGTCCCCCTTCGGCTCCCCGGCCGTACCCCTGACAGCAGGGCAGGGCACACACTCGCTGCTCAGAGCACTTGGCACTAAGGAGGGGGTCTCCGCCAGCACAGCCTGCTCACTGGAGCTCTCCAAGGCCGGCTTCACAGCAGCCTCACTAGCTATAAAAACAGACAGGTCTTACTACAGAGATCTGCTCTTTGGTCCAATAAAAGAGAAACATTGCACTGAAAGGTGTCCTAACAACTTTTATAAAAAAAAAAAGCAAATCAAAAAAAAAAAAACACAAGCATTACATGCAAGGACATCTGTTATTTCTCTATCTTGTAGCAGCTGTTTTATTGTGTGTTTTTTTTTAATTGACATTGTTTACAATGAACTGCCTCCTTCTCATCAGCTCGCCATCTACTATAGTTAAAAGAGGAGTTGCTTGAATATAAAGAACAAGCAAAGCTGTGTTTCCACTGTCCATAACAGCATTCTGGAAACCCAATGAACAACGTGCTATTCTGGTTTAATAAGAATGGTTCCTTGAGCCAACTGGGCTTCTTATCTACAAAGAGGTAAAAACATTGTTTCCAAGTTTGAACGCACAAAAGAAAATTCCTTATAATTGTGTGCTGCTCCTCAAGATGAGGCACCAGAGCGCAGTGGAAACACAGCTCCAAAGGGTCCCCCTGGGAGGTACAAGCTTTCTAATGCATGCAGGGAGAGAGGAGGCAAGTCAGACCTGTGGGCGGGGGCTCCGTGGCGGGAGGCTGGCAGGCAGGCTCTGAGGAGGGCTGTGCTGGCAGAGGCAGCTGTGCGGTAGGTTTAGCGACGGCACAGGCAGGCTCGCTGCTGACAGAGGAGAAGGAAGCGAGAGACGAGGTGAACTGCACAGGGCCTGCCTCTAAAAGCCGGGAGAGCGTGGGGGCCCCTGAGCACGGAAAGCAGACACAAAACAAGCACATTAAAATTAGGCAGCGAGACAGGCAGCACATGTGATGCATCACACAGAACAAAACAAACTGTATAAATGGGTAATTGTATGTAAAATAATGTGATATCTGTATAATGTGAAATAATGTATAATGTGATATCTTGTAACAATTGTAAGTCGCCCTGGATAAGGGCGTCTGCTAAGAAATAAATAATAATAATAATAATAATAAAGACACAAAAATAAAATAAAAGTTAAATACTGTCTTGAAAGAAAAAACTAAAAT
This sequence comes from Acipenser ruthenus, assembly GCF_902713425.1. Taxonomy (NCBI): domain Eukaryota; kingdom Metazoa; phylum Chordata; class Actinopteri; order Acipenseriformes; family Acipenseridae; genus Acipenser; species Acipenser ruthenus. The sequence continues at coordinate 24,176,047 of NC_081210.1, forward strand.
CTTTCCAGGAATGGCTGTCAAGGACCCTGCCTGACCTTAGACCTTCAGCTATTCCAGGTTCAAATTTTGGCAGAACTGTTTGGAGATCCCTGTGCTGCTCCCTTCTTTAACTGCATGGTGTTCTCTTAGAACACTGCAGACCTCAGTCTCTCGTGCTGGGACATTAGCAAATGTAACTTCTATACAATGTTGGCAAAACATTCTAATTTTAAATAAAATAATCCTTTCAGGGTATTTACTGCAGCCTATATCTGATCAAGCTTAGTAGAACTTAGTCAAATTGTTAACAATGTAAAGTCTTCAGAACTCAAATAAGGGTTCCATTCAAAATATAGAAAAAAATGGTTACCTGTGGCTGCAGGCGATGCAGGGATGGCTGTAGGGGCCATCTGTACCTCTGCACTGTGCACACCTGGAACCATGCCACCCAGCTCCATGTGCACACCTGCATTGGCACTGTGACCTGCAGACATCTGCACCTCTGTCTCACCGACCTGAAACAAAAATAATGACAGTGAAAGGTGGCATAACTGGAAATCTTAGTAGCAGAGGCAGTGGTTTTTATTGGACAACTGTAATTCAACTAAACTGACAGAATAATATTGGAAGCCAGTTTCTCAAAGCATTTGGTATTTATTATCCTGAAAGCAAGCCAAAGTCCCAATAACAATATGGTGGCCAATTAAGGAGTCAAAGTGAAGGGTACTTTTGCATTTTGCCAAAGTAGTTTCCGTGATACTGAAATTATGAAGTTGGCATCTCAAACTGTTTATAAGATATGAGCTGCTGGAAAAGCTGAGGATTTACTAAATTAGAGGCACTCCCTGCTGGGATATTTCATTTTGGTATATTGGGATTGCTCTAACAGATCCATCATTACTGAGCCTGGTGTCCTTTAACACAGTAACCTTTACATGTCTCAGTGATTTTTATAACTACAAGAACATTTCCACTGCTGCACCCAGGATGTACGTATTTTGAGACCTATTGTATTGTGGCTACATGGCATTCCATTATGGACTTACCAGGCGGGGGCTAGTAGGCAGGAGGCTGCCTTTCTTCAGCAGCTCAGACAGCAGTGGGGAGGGGGGTGGGGTGGCCTTCTGCCCCAGATGTTTTTTTTGGGGCGAGTCCTCCATCAGAGAGCTCAGGTTGGCCTCCAGGTTTGCGGGGGCTGTGCTGGGGGGGGCGGGAGTCTCTGGGGCGGGCATGAAGATTGGGGCAGCTGCAGGGACCGCTGGAGCTCCTGGAGCTACCTGTGAAAGAGAGCAGAAAAAGAACAAACAGTTTGGATTAGACCAGTGAAACTCAATTCAATTTCTTGATGGGTCAACAAAATACATGAACTACTTTTAATTTAATTTTTATTATTTCTGTTTTTATTTTATTTTAATATCGGGCTTTTCTTTCTCTGTTCAAGTTCATTATAGTTAGAATTTGTATCCTTTTATTTTATTCATAACTGAAAGTTGAATGAAAATCAATATATCAAAAACACACACTTGGCAGTGCGTGATACCAAGTCCTGGTGAAGTCCTCTAATGAATTCCTTGCTACCCGTTACTTACACTGGCGTTGCCCTCGTCTGCGGCTGGCTGAGGGGTGTCAGCCATGGGGTAGTCCATTCCAGGAGAGTTGGATCCCATTGGTGAACGCACCGTCACGCTTGGCAGTCTCTTTGGGGTGTTCTTGGCAGCCTGTCGGACTGGAGAACCAAAGCAAGTGTGTTAATACAACCCCGGTCCTGATGTACATGACAGCCAATAGTGCTATCTCATCATTCCTCTAAATTGCAATTATGTGATTATGTCCACTGTACCCTGGTATGCAGCATCAGTCGCCGCCTTCTTCATCTCAGCCTCTTCCTCATCCTGCTGCTTCTTCCTTTGCATTAAAACACAATTCATACATCTCATGAAGATAAAAATGTATCTATATATACAAATTTATTACATCGATTTATCATGTCAAGCAGCTCACTTTCGATGTTGAAAATTAATCTGAAAATTAATCTGAAATAAACAAATACATAATACTAACATGTCTATGTGTGTATATAATAACACCCTTACGTGACAATGTCATTCCAGATTTCTTCTACTTTGTTGTCCAGATGACCAAGTTGAATCAGCTCTGCTTCTTTCTTCAGTTTCCTTGGTAAAGGCACATGTTTTTTAAACATTATTATAGATGTCCATTTTGTCTTTTCAGTAGATGAATCTACCCCCCTCATTACTTCTAATATTCCCTAATAACAACCTCTACATCTACACTTAATTGTAACTCCTGACAGCTGTTTAACCCTGTTTGCAACAGCACTGTCTCTTCCGAAAAAGTTCTGCAGAATCTTTCACTGTACATGGTTCATAATGCACCTGTGTTTGGCACCGCCAACAGGCTGGTACTGTACCTGTGTTTTTCCTGAGTCTCTTTAATCAGTTTCTTCAGCTCTTCAATCCTCTCTGCTGTCAGTTTCCGAACGATCACGTCCTCCACAGTCTCCACAACCTCTCCTTTCTCACCACGCTTCCGCCTGAGTTAAACACAACAGAGCTCAACTGTTGAACATCTCACATATAAGATAAAAGGGTAACAGAGGAAACAAAAGTCTCTCTCACTTACTTTGGGGTCTCCGTTGTTTCTAGGAGCTCAGAATACTGGGATGCACAATGCTTTGGGGGGGAAAAGGAACATGTGTTTGTCAAAAACTACTGCACATTTAATACATAAATATATTTAATCTAACTAAGGGACTTTATTTTAAATTTGTGCAGGGGAAACTCATCATTGGTTTTCTCCCACTAGTTTTGGAGCTCAATTCTGTTTTGCTCATTGTCTTTGGTTTCCTAATTCCAGAAAGCTGACCCAAGGGAAAGCCAAAGCAATTGTGAAAATAGAATTCAATTCAAGAAACAACACATCCAATGTAATACAAAGAACATCTTACCTTCTGTGAGAACCAGTCTGGAGGCCTGCCTGGCTCTGCAAACGGTTTGATGGCTCTGCTAACCGAAACCCTGGCAACCATCAAAAAATGACAACACAAATAAACAAAAATATACAGACAGGGAGAAATTGTTCTCCTTTGATTACAACACACAAAAAAATGAGCTTCTCACAGTGGCAACAGATCCTACATTGAAATCACTCTGCTAGTCAATTAAATTGACTTCAAATGAAAGCAGTTGAACAGTCGAACTCGAAGGAACTGGAATTGGGTATTGATTTTAAAAAAAAAGATTTGGAAATGGACCCCAAACCTTTATGTGCCAACCATATAAGAGCATGCTGTGCTGTAACCGAGGGATTTCTCACCAGTTCTGGTCTCCACTCCTCATTACCGACGAGGCTAGGCACAGCTTTTCTCTGATGGACCATGGCTCTGTCGGACCCGTGCTCGTCAGCTTGTGCTCTTAAAAGAAGAAAAAAAAATACATCAAACTAAAATATACGCATTGTCGATAACCTATGCTACACCAGTTTTAAATGTGCTTATTTTGTTTACGAACTTGATGAGAAATAGTAATGGACATATTAGTGGATGTCATTAATAATCCGCGAATAATGAACAAAGAGTGTGCTGAGATAGCACAGTCCTAGTAACGGGGTGTATGCTACAACAAACGGCTTTGTTTTGAGGAGTAAGAAAACATCCTTATTTATAAAATGTATCGAACACTCGGCCTTTCCTTTACTATAGTTTTCGCGCCACCGCACGCCGGTTTGCATGTTTACAGTAGTTTTGTGCAACGATTGTATGTTTTGGTGTTTATTTTTTGTAATAAATTTGAACCGATATACAATACTTACTACCCACTCCGGTTGCCATTTTCTTTTCTTGCTAACTACATACATTTACATCCAGGTCAACAAGAACTAGGGCGTAATTCTGGGAAATGTAGTTGTTTGACCTAAGCAATAAATTTCTATTGCTCAAACAATTACATCATGTAGTCGGGGGATTAGCTCAAATGGTAGAGCGCTCGCTTAGCATGCGAGAGGTAGCGGGATCGATGCCCGCATCCTCCAATCGTTTTTTTTTTTTTTTTTTTGTAAATAATAATCTTTACAATTATCTGTTAATAGAAACTGATATGATTGTTTAAACACAATTCAGAACTATTGTATTACTTTGATACAAAGCTTGTGATTATTTTCTGTTTAATCAGTCCAATAAAATGTGTCATATCTTCTCTTTGTCTATACAAAACATTTGAAATTATTCTGTTTTATGTTGGCAAAGCAAATCAATTGTATATGGCTGTTAAAATATATATTTTGCAAGGTCTTATTAAACGCCCTTGAACATGGTCTGGATCTTTCACCAGAAAAAAATATCAGCAAGAATGTGGATGTTTGTCGCCGCTGTAAATTTAAAATATTAAATAATTAAAAAAAAAAAAAAAAAAGTTACAAGCGTTGTAACTTTTTTTCCCCAATTATTTATACAATATTTCAAATTTACAGCGGCGACAAACACCCACATTCTTGCTGATATTTTTTTCTGGTGAAAAATCCAGATTTAACTCCCCCCGGCTACACTGTAAGAACACTGCCGCATTAATGTAGCGTAACAGACAATATTAAAAATCATTCAATACTGCTATTCTAATATTTGCCCAAAGGTTTTCTCAGACATAAGCTCTGCCAAATGGACACAATATAATTGACATTTACACGCGTGCCTTTTAATCAAAATATTTTGCTAAACTATTAAAAGAACACAGTACTCCTTACAGCTGAATTTGGCTCAAAGCAATTCAAATAACACATACTGTGAAATAAATGTTACGGTAACATTAATTATTAACATTATAATGTGCCATTCATTTTAACTGAGGACCTAGAATTTATATAACTAGGACCAGAGCGTTTTTAAGTTGGTATTGCATGTGTTCATACTACTACATACGACATCAGGTACATTTAAACCGAGACAATTGCATAACAAAAACGTTATGAAACTGCATCACTGTGGTCGCCATTTTGAGCACACCTGCCCTTCACTTCTGTTTCAGAGGCTGTCTGTTGGAGCCAGAATGGCGTCACAGTTCCATGACCATCTCCGTGGCGACTGACCAGGAAGTTGCATTCTGATTGGTTGCGTTGTAGGTTTAACGTTGAGGATCAGGTTGCCATTGGGTGGACGATCAGCCTGGGTCTTGATTGGCTGTCGTGCTGAGCGCGATGTTTAAACTGGATGGTTTGTATACAGTTCAGTATTCCTAAACTACTTTGGGAGAAAGGAAAAGAATAGTTAAGTCTTTTTAACATAGAAAATAAGGAAGCTGTTTGAAAGAGGTGAGTAAAACATTTGTTGTGAACGATTTTTAATCATGCATGAGATTATAGAATGTTCTAAACCTACTGTGTTTAACAATAATGATAAACAACGTGCCGTTTTAGTTTACCGACCTGGATTACCAAATGAAACGTGTTGGCTGAAGTTAATTCAAATACTGGTGTTTTAATCTTTCACAGTCCTTAATGCAACGTGGCAGAACATATGAGGTTAAAAAATACAAATTAAAACACACGGTGACTTCTCGTGTTTTTGTGTAACGATTTTAAAGAAATGTAGTAACATTTAAGCCATTTTTAAATGTGTAGATTCACGATTCGATATAGATAGATATATAATGTGTTTTAAAATACACACCATCAATCCTATTTATTTGAAATACACACTTTCTTTCCTATCTGTCTATCTATATCGAATCGTGCATCTACCCATTTAAAAAAAATCGCATTGCTAGATGAATTGGGTAATCGTTTATTTGTATACTATTATAAATATATAGCATTCTTTTGATAAAAACCCAGGGAACAGGACATTCAAAGTACGAGTGTGACTAGACTGTCAGGTGCCGAAAGTCTCATGAGTGTGGGGCATTTTAAAAATGCAGCAAGATAACAAAACACGTCGTGTACTGCATGCTATTAGGAACAGGAGTGTTCTCCGCAGTCTATAAATGCATTTCTCTAATTTAGAAATATACACGTGGAGAGGATTTTAAGAACAAGGAAATCCTTCATTTTAAAGTCTCCATCCGCCGATGACTCAAAACTGTTGTATTATTACGAAGGGTGTAGTATTTTTGAACGGTAGAATCTCATTAAGATTTTATAGAAACATTTGTCCGTGATCTTTTATGGTTTACTTCTTAATATTCTGTCAAACTTTTTTTTAAAGGTTACTTTCATTTGCTGCATGCTTTGTAGATTTAAAATGCATGTTTTATTGCACTGTGTTTGGTACATTTTAAGTTCCCCAAAAGTTCATAAAAACGTAAAGCTCTTACAGTAGAGCTTGTCTTGACGAGCTTTTTTTGGATTATACTCTTATACAGTTTATATCAATTAAGCAACCTTTGTCCTATTATTGTTTTAAGGGGTTTAACAATGCTGCAGGTTAAGCCTGCCTATTGTTGACATACCAACTTGCTTCAACTTGACTCCCGTGTTGTCATGGTGAAAAAAAAATAAATATGATTTGAAAAGCTGTTGCAGTCGTCTTCTGAAAACCGTTGCAAAAATGTGTGCCCCATGTGTAGGAAACAAACAATTAATCAAAAGCCACACAACTCCCCTTGGGGTGCACCCAGATCTGGAATGAATTACCCGATCAAACAAGAGAAGGACTAGGAAACAAGCTAACTACTTGCTTTATAGAGAATTTAAAACCAAGCTACATTTAGCCTCATTAAAAGAAGGATTAAGTCTTTAGTCCAAATTCTCGTTTAAAACTACCTTGACCCTTACGCTCCCAGTCTTTGTTCCAACCCTGTTCTAAATTGTTTAATTGAACCAATTAAACCTCCTTCCGGACCTGACGTTCATTATATAATTTTACCTGTTAAACCTGGAGTGGAATAGCCGTGACTGGACACCGGTGTTCTAAGTTCTAGTGCTTGGCAGTACATTTTAATAAAACTGTTACAACTACATTCAAGCTAAGCATACAACATGTCTTACTCTTGTCTTCCCTCTCTCTAGGTGTCAGAGTTGTTGCAAAATGGCACACACAGTTGCTTCTCCGAGAGCCTTTTTCTCTGACGAAGAGGAGGCTCATGTTTTTGAATCAACAGCTGCTGAGTGTGGTTCAGGAATTCGCAAAGGACTCCTTTCAGACTTCTCTGTCATCTCCCCTGGAGAAGGCAACGCACACAATGTAAAGGTCAGCAGTGTTGGATTTTATATTTTGTTCAGTAAACTTCCCTCCTTGTGACCAGCTTGCCATGTTTCTAGACAGGGCAGCTCTTTGTCATGTTTAGTATCTGTTGTTTGTAGGTGGTGTCGGACAAAATTGCTGTATGCAATTGAGTGGCTATCGGATACTGTCTTACTGCTGTGGTTTCATGGCTTCAAAGCAAAGTGTGGAACGTGGCTATCTGCATTAATCTGGTGATCAAGTTTCATTCACTGAGACAGAACATGTTTACTATAGTGGTTAGAAAAAAGTTATTTGAAATTCTAACCAAATGTGGCTTTGACATACTAAGCTGTTAAACAGAGCAACCTTTTATTCTTTTGTATAAATATAACTGTTCTTCCAGATGTTGCCATATCTCTAGAGTTGTTTTTTTTTTTTTCGCACACATTCTGAAATGTAGTGGTTTGCCTTGTTATGCATTGAAATGTTCTTGATCTGCCCATGGCTGCTTTTAAAATTACAATACAGCTGCACAGGTCCTGTTGCAATGGCTGTAAACGCAACCTTGCCAGTTTAAAGCCAATGAAACTACTCTCTCTCTCTCTCTCTCTCTCTCTCTCTCTCTCTCTCTCTCTCTCTCTCTCTCTCTCTCTCTCTCTCTCTCTCTCTCCAGTCAGCAGAGGCGGCTCGGGCATCTTCAGAGGACTGTAGCGAGAAAGTGAAAATCTACCTCCGCGTGCGACCCTTTACTGACCCTGAGCAGGAGAAAGGGGAAGACCAGGTGTGTACTCAGCAGGGTTTGATTGCCACTCTGCCTCTTGTTTGTTTGTGGTATGGTGGTGGTGGTAATCCCAAAGCCAACATAATGCTTTTGCATGAATCTGTGACCTAAAGGAAACCTTTCTCTCTCTTCAGGGATGTGTGTTTATTGAGAACTCTGCGACCCTTCTCCTACATGCGCCAAAGGACTCGTTCACAATGAAGAACACAGAGCGTGGGATTGGACAGTCCGTGCACAAATTCACCTTCTCGCAGGTACTACGGTTCTGAAATAGCTGAAATGGCTTTCAAAACTTTACAGATTGCTAAAATATCTGAATGCCTTGTTTTAGATTTTAGGTCCAGAGACAACCCAGAAGCAGTTCTTTGATGCTACAATGAAGGAGGTGGTAAAAGATGTGCTGGAGGGGGAGAACAGACTTGTTTACACCTATGGAGTCACAAACTCTGGAAAGACCTACACCATACAAGGTGAGAAAAGGTTAAAAAAGAACTGTGAATGGGGATATGAGGGCAGATGAGTTTCGGTATAGTATGATTCAACAAAGGAACGCTGTAACCCCTGTGTAAAAATAGTTGGTTGCATGAAAAAGAAAATAAAGATCTTGGACTAGCTTTACTGTTCCATAAAGCAACATAAAATTGAAGAATCATTAGAAAATAATGTAATTGATTGTAACAGTGGGGTCCAGTCAACTTCATCTAAATGACAGTAGATCTAAATACTAATACTGTTTATTAAAAACTTAATAGTGCCTAAGGTTTTAAAAATCAAGCCTCCAATAATTCGCATTTGTCACCTTTTAGTTTACTGATGCCTTTTTAAAAATCTGAAACTGGAGTTTATTTTGGGAGGGAGGATTTAAATGATGGCAGTATTGAAATCTGACACTGTGTTTAGATCAGTTGAATAGATCCCTGTGACTGATTGCCTTCTGTTGTCTCTTGGTGGTTTACTGCAGGTACCAATCGTGATGGTGGGATTCTTCCCCGTTCCCTGTCAGTTGTATTCAATAGTATCCAGGGCAAGCTGTATAGTGGGCTGGACCTGAAACCTTCCCTGTGCAACGAGGTCATCTGGCTGGAGAGCAAGCAAGTCATGCAAGAAGAGATGAAGAAGTCTGCATTTCTAAGAGAGGTGTGTGCAAACAGCTCAAAAGATATTGAGGTCATTTTTGTAGTTAATAGTAAGAGGTCAATTTGATCATGCTAAACCCTGCCCAGGTTAACTAGAGCTAAAGTATTTAAATAACTGCTGGAGAATTACCCTTGATTGCATCAACTACTTATTTTTAGGAGTAACCACATGATAACAATTGAGGTGGTTTGATGCAATCTGTATGATACTCCACAATACTTGGTTAATTTAAGGGTGTTTTCATTTTGTATAGTTTCAAAAGTTGTAGCTGCATGACAAACTACCCCTTTCTGCACCAGTTGCTAATCTCCAGATTCTTGCAAAAGATTTAAAAAAATAAATAATATAGAAGAAACTGACCACTTCAAAATTTTGGAAATTGAATAGGAGGAGGTTCAGACCCCTATGAAGAAAAGTGACAGTGGCAGTTTCAGATCCAGGTTTGAGACCAGCAGCTTTGACAGTGGCATCGCATTCTCTGCTGCTAGCCAACTAAGTAGTCAACTTCACAGCCAACTGGAAGGTAAGTCTCTCGGTATGGGTTACTGAGTTTCAAAGCATCTCCAGCCTCCCTGCTTATAAGTAGATGAAAGCTGATTTGTGGATGTCAGATTGTTTACATGAGTGTTCTGTGCCATCAGATTCTGGCAGCCGCTGTAAAGATCCTGATGTGGTGCAGATAAGAGAGGAGGGCTGCGTCCAGTACTCTGTGTGGGTCTCTTTCTTTGAGATTTACAATGAATTTCTCTATGATCTGCTTGACACGGTCCCCTCTAACCAGAACCGTAAGAGACAGACTCTGAAACTGTGTGAGGACAAGTACGGGAACCCCTATGTCAAAGGTGAGAGACGTTTTAACTTTTTAAATCCAGAGTACTATTTTATTAGTATTGAAATATGTAACTGTAATCTCAACGATTTGTTTAATAATCTAGATTTGAACTGGATCAATGTGAGCAGTGCAGAGGATGCGTGGAAGGTGTTGAAAGTGGGCAGGAAGAACCAGAGCTTTGCCAGCACCAACCTGAACCACTGCTCCAGCAGAAGGTACACTATCCCAATAAGCAAAATTATAAGTTTCATTATAATCAAAATTATTGTTTTGTAACGTTAATGTTTATCTGTTTTCGTTAGTCATAGCATCTTCTCTATTCGAATTCTGCACATTAATGGTGACCCTGAATCCGACTTGGCTCCCAAAATCAGCGAGTAAGTACTTTTATTCATGCATCGATTCTGCAGAAAAGCCTGTTGAAACACTTCATACTGCGTTATTGTTACACTTGCTATTTGATTACATCTCCGGTGTCTCCTCTCAGGTTATCTCTGTGTGATCTGGCCGGCTCTGAAAGGTGCAAGGAACAGAAAAGTGGAGACCGGATGAAAGAAGCCAACAATATCAACACTTCCCTCCACACCCTGGGCCGCTGCATTGCAGCGCTGAGGCAGAACCAGCAGCATAAGTAAGCACTGGCAGCAGGATGTTATTGTCAGCGGGGATTGGCAGAGCCTTTCCTTGTCACTGTAAATTCTTCATCTCCTGGATTGAAATAAGTGCATGCTTTTCTTTTCTCCCCAACACAGGACTAAACAAAACATGGTTCCGTTCAGAGACAGTAAGCTGACGCGGGCGTTCCAGGGTTTTTTCTGCGGCCGTGGGAAGTCCTGCATGATCGTCAATATTAATCAGTGTGCCTCCATGTATGATGAGACTTTGCAGGCCTTGAAGTTTTCCGCTATTGCCACCCAGGTGAGCAGCGTTGAGGTTTTATTTAGTATTTTAACCAGGATGTTGCTAGTTGAGAGGTGTGGGGAAAATTACAACATTGTTAATGCAGGGGAGCGTTCATAGTGAAGCCTTCAATGACTACATTCACAAAAAGCAACATGGAATTGCAACTTATTCCCCATGCAAAATGAGAACCTTGCAGTTAGTTACCGATTGTACAGAATAAAAATCCTGCAGGAGGTTTTCCTTCAACTTTTATTTTCTTAAATATTGGTTTCAGATCTCCTTGTGATACAAATTCTTATTTTTGTCTACCAAGCTTGTACATGCTCCACCTTCCAAAACTAGAGTCGCTTACATCCAGTCCCTGCTCCGGGAACATGGTATGCGAACCAATGACAGCCTGTCTGAGGACGAGGAGGCGGGGCAAGGCGAAGAGAGTGACGATGAAGGAGACGTCACTGTGTTTGACACAGATGTTAGTTAATTTTTATTTTTTTCCCCCCTGAAGTATTTTGTCCTGATTTTACTAAATGCTGTGGACCAGATCTCTTATCATAATAATAAAATACAATTTTCTGTCCTATAGATAAAAGCATATAGATTTTAGAAGGTACATCTGTAGTAGTTGCACATTAGGGCTAGCAACAGAGCAAGACGCCCCCTGCAAATGAATCAATCAATAAAAAAAAGGGGGAGATGATCCATTTTCAGTAATTTACTAATGTCTGCCTCACATTGCAGTGATTTTCAATGTGAGGCACTAATATATTCTTTATAATCTTCAGTCCCTCCTAAATGCAATTGAAGTCCTGAAGGAAAACCTAATCCAAGAGAAACAGGATAAGTTATCCCTGGAGTTCAATATACGGGAACAAGTGTTTAATGAAATGATGGAGCACATAAACGAGAGGGAAAACCAGTTCAGGTAGGCACATTTGTGTGGGTAGCCTTGTTAAATTAGGAAACGTCTGACTGACTGTGTGTGTGTTGTTGTTTTAATTCAAGTTTTCTCCTGCCCAAATATACTCTCGTCCTATGTTGACGCCACATTTTCGGATTATTTTGTGTGGTTCTTGAATACCTGAAGTACATTGCAGCTGCCTATTTCAATATAGGAGTAAAGTAAGGCATAACTTATCGTTCTTGTTTTAGTGAGATTCTTGAAAACGAGAAGGAAATTATGGAAGAGAGATATGAAAACAAAATCCAAAACCTCCAGGAATCTTTGAAGAAGTATTACAAACAAGAAATTCAGGTAGGAGGAGCTGGAGCTTGTAATGTATCATGATACATTTTAAACCTTTTGTAATACATTGTGAGAGAAGAACTGGGCAATCCAAGTTCAACTATCTTCATATGGGGCTACGGAATTCAGAGGCTGCATTGGGAAAGTGTCAAGGTTGATCCACTCAAATCTTTTGCATTGTTAAACAATTAATTTTCTATTACTATAGGAGAGGGATGAGAGGATTGAGGAGCTGATGGCTGTCCTGCAGGATCCATCGAAGGAGTCCAAACTGGAGCAGTCTTTCCTTGACGGGTCCCAAACCCTGCACGAATCCCCCTGTGGAGTGAGGAGGTCCAAGCGGATTGCCAGCAGTGCCCTGGATCTGAAGAAAACCAATGCAGAGCTGGAGCTAGTCAAAACTGAGCTGCAGGAAAAAAATAAAGGTTAGTCTTCTAGCGCACCAATTGTCCTCGGTGATACATTTATTTAAATGTTTTACAAGGATATTTGCGAAATGAGTAATTTTATTTATTTTTTTTAATTCTAGAACTGAAGGCATTTCAGGAACTGGTAACCCTGCCCCCTTCTGCAAGCGCCCTGACTGCTGCTGTGGACAGAAAACTGGAAGATGGGCAGAAGGTAACATTTCAGCTGTTTTGAGTGTGCAAATGGTTGTTAATCCATGTTGGATAACATTGTGGGGTGGGGTAGTATATACATGATGCATTGATCAGTGTGGTCTATATACAGGTGTGTTTTTTAAGTTTCTCGTTTCTTTAGTTCTGTAACTGATTATGGCTCAGTGTAATGGGTGACCTTGCTGAATATGCAGTTTTTGTCTTTTGTCCTGCTTTTCCAGAGCATCAGGGCATTGCGCTCAGAACTCCAGAAGCTGGGCGAGTCTCTCCAGTCAGCTGAGAGAGCCTGCTGCAGAAACACCAGCGCAGAGAAACTTCGGCACACCCTCAACACCTGCGATGAGATTCTAAGCAAACAGGTAGAGGATTATAAATCTAAATCCAGGTTTAACCCACTGGCTGCTAGAACAGGTTAACTGATGTGCTTGGGTCTATTTTTACCTCTTGAGTTTTAAATCCACTGCATTTGTCCCAGTGTATAAAAAGTACTGGTAATCTCAACCTCTGGAACAATCCTATCTGTTTCCACACCTTTTTTTCTGCATGTGCTTGTTGGACCAGGTGACACATCCCCCCCCCCCCCCCCCTTTTATTTTTTCTTTAATGGATTTTCAACAGTATGAAACAGACCCATCTACTGTAGGTGTACTAGCAAGCCAAATTTCCTTTACCTTTTCTTATAACTTAGATCACAGAGATCCAGTTTCTTCTTGTTTGCTCTACGCCTCACCTTCACAAAGGCAATAATATCTTTCCTATGGTACAGTGAGCAGTACTGTACACATTACTCCAGGTGAGGTCTAAACAGTGCCTTCTATAGCTCCCTGCTATTGATGTTTAATTCTATCACCCTGCTACTCAAGCCACCTTCATTTATTTCACTGTACTTGGGCACTGAGCTGTTGGATTTAATGATGTCTTCAATACCTTATTAACCAAGTCCCTTTCCTGATCGTTATGCTGCATGGCTGTTCCAGTATTGTTCGTGCTGGACTAATCCCTTATTTATTTAATATTCCTGTTTTGTAACCTTTAAGGTCCAAACCCTTCTAGATCTGGTGCATTGCTCTTCGTTGTTTGCAGATCAGGGGTCGACACCATGTCGAGTGGCAACGGACATTTTATATATTTAAAAAAAAAAAAAAAAAAAAAAAGACAAACAATGAAAGTTATATACAGTTACGTGTGTCTGTGTGAGACGTATTCACTGCTACGGATATACGTGTCAGTGTAAGGACAAGTTGCCAACACCTGCAGATACAAAAGTGTTGGCAGAGTAAGCCCAGAATTGTTCTTAAATCATTTTCCTTAAGTAATTGATGGGATTGGTTAGTTAGTTTTTTAATTTTTTGGCATGTAGGTATCCACTTAATTTGGAGATGGGTGTTCTCACATTTTGTTTCTCTGTGGTTACTTTTTTTTCTTCCCCATCCTGCAAGTACAAGTGTTTGTTTCTCCTGCCCTAAAATGCAGCTCAATTTCTCAACTGAACTGCTGTCTGAAAATATTAACATAACTATAACAAGGGTTGGTTTGTTGGCTGGTTCTCCTTGGCATGTGGGTATCCAAATCGCTGAGCTAAGAAGAAAACACAGCTTCCGATTTGGTGTTTTGCTGTTGAGAAGGTTCTAAGTTGATGTTTCTGTCTTGACAAGTTTTTTATTTCTTTAAACCAAGGACCAGACCTTGGCTGAGCTTCAGAACAACATGATCCTGGTGAAGATGGACTTGAAGAAGAAGACTGTCTGCATTGCTGAGCAGTACCACACCGTGCACGCCCTGAAAGAGCAGCCCAACTCCTGCAAGAAGCGGGGGGGTGCCAACATGGAAAACCAGCAGCCGGAGAAGAGATCCTTCCTTCGGACCATCCTCAAGACACCACTGCGACAGCAACTCGCACCCGCTGCCACCAACAGTCCTTACAGCTGCCTCATGCAGTCCAGGCAGAATCCACCTCGGGCCACGCCCAGCAAATACAGAATGAAATATTAACCTCTCCAGGTTCTAAGCTGATTTTGATATATGCAACAAGGTTTGGATCTGTTTTAATATGTTCCCCCCTCCAAAGAATTTAGAATATTACATTTCTAGACCAAAGTTTTTGCTGCTTTTTTTTTTTTTTTTTTTTTAATAAACACGAGGCATTTGTTGTGCAGAGCGTGCAGAGCTTCCACACCTTAGTGCTTGAGAGGAGGGAAAATCTGAAACATTAAGAGCAATTATTTGTTCCTTTTCTACCTGTTTTAAAAAGCGAGCAATACTTACTGGTTCATAATCAGTAATAGCATGCAGTGACTTTTTTTCTATTTTTTACTATCTTCAGTTATTCTCACGGTTCAGTTGCATGAGGTAGGCATTTATAATCTTGCATATAATAAAGTAGTTTTATTACGTCTAAATCCACAACACATCACTATTTGTGTTTTTAGTTGCATGTTCTAGAAGACCAGAAAATGTTCAATATCAAAATGTAAACTACTGGAGAGGTGTCCATACCTGAGCAACTAAAAGAAATTCAGTATTATGTTTACTCACCTTGTAGTAGCATGAAGCTAAATGCTGAACTGTTTTGTATATATGTTTTCCTGTCTCAACTTCTGCAATACTTGTAAAACTGTACTATATACTGTCTATGTGCTGTGTTCATTCATTGTGCAATATCTAATGCATGTAAAGTAAACATTTATAAAAATAACAAGCCAACATGGTTTTCAAAGATGATCCTGTGTATTTGTTATGTAAATGGATTCTGTAAATGTACATTTAATTGCAAGAAACTATACATATTGGCCATGCTGCACATCGCACAGGTAAGCCAAAGTAAACGAGACTGCTTTAGATAAAATTGCAAAGACAAAGCTTGCTACACCCTGTACCTGTCAGAATAGAACACTGCATAATTTAATTAATTTTTCCCACAAAAGAAAATACCCACAAGAATGCTAGTAATACACAGTAAAATCACTTCAACCTCCAATATTATTAACATTAAAATGTTATTCAGGCACTCACCTTTAATAACGGAACACAAAAAAATATACATTGTACATAAATCTGTTTGCAGTAAGTTATTTGTTGACCTAATTTTGGTTCATGAAGAGTATGCCTACAGTATGTTAACTTCAAATAATGAGGAAACAAAAATCCAAAAGGTACGTAATATTCTCGAGTGCATACTGATGAATTCTAAGCACATTTACTGTGCCAGTTTGTTTTATATTCCTATACTGGGGTTGGCATAGGAAAATGCTTTTTCCTAACATACATTAGGATCAGTCTTTGAAAAAGATTGTGGACCTTTCTGTTCTTAAAAAATTGACAAAATAGCATTTTCCTCCACCTGTAAACATCTCTTGGCTGCAGCACAGTTTGACGCAGTTATGGAAGGACAGATGGTTCAAAGGAAACTGTTCTTGTCATCAGGCTCTACGGCGTTACAGAGGAGAGGTTGAGAGGTGACATTCTCCGCACTGGAGTGTTTTTTGCTGATAAAGGTCCAAAAATAAAGGGCAGGGACAGGTCGGACGAGGAGGTTTCTCCCTGGCCTCGGACTTGTGAAATCTGACGAAGCAGAGATTTCCCTTCCTCGTGGGCCTATGGGACGGAACAAGAGAATATTATTAGTCTATTAAAATGAACGCAATACCCTCATCTTAGTGTTACCAAATCCAAACTACTTACGTCATTGTAATTACAGCATCTTTGTGCACAGATAGAGGCATCATCATATTGCTTGTTTTTAAAGTAATATTGGCCCAGATATCGAAATGCAGTGCTCAGTTCCACCTGTTCCATCAACTCCTAAAGGAAGGAAAGAAAAAAAAAAAATCAAGCATTTAGCGCTGTGGTAAGAAGTCAGTTTTCACTTTGTGATTTGGATGAACCACCTATTGTAGTGGTGCTCAAACTTTTTAGCAGACCACCTGGATTGTTTTTTTTTTTGGCAGACCACACAAACAGTATAGCCGACTGAAAAATAAGTACATAAAAAAATCACTATAATACTAAGAATAACCGTAGACTTATCTTTGTTTTAATGCAATGGGTGGCTGTTGGGTATTTTTTACCTTGCAGTTAAATAGTACAATGCATGGCGGAATCTATTTTTACCTAAGCACAGTTCTATTAATAAATTACCAATACACAACATATTAAACTTGCAATAAATACACATTGTTGTGATGTATTTTAAAGTTTTTAAAAATAAGTGATAATTACAAGAAACAAAACCAAGAGACAAAAATGTAACAAGTCAACAACTTCATGAAATCAAAGAAAACTAAAAAACTTGGGCAGCTGGTGTTTTTATTGATTTGATGAAATTTAAAGAAATGGTAAAATTGACTTAAAAAGAGTTTGTCTTGAAAATGTAAACTGTCTGTTACGATAATGATTCAGTGTAATTCAGCTGATCAAGAGTACTCAATTCTGTTATGTTAGCCTCTGTGCTGCTCTCAATCGCTCCATACAAAACAGTGCTGACATAACAAAACTGTTAGACTCCACGCCTCAAACCCAACTACAGCTGTATGTTAATGCAACACAGTGCACGCACGGTCATGTTATCCCTTACTTTACAAGCTGCTGTGTTGAGTGCATGTGAGCGCAATACACGAAAAACCCCTAGTAAAGAATACATTTTAGACACTCCAAAACTATATATGACGGAGAGTTTAAACCTTTTTTAAACTTGGAGATATTCTCCATGTATGCATTTTCTTCCTGCTTCTGTAGCTGAGTTTTAAAGGTCTCAAATGTTGGGTTTGCAATGGGATCTATAAACTACACTGCTGCTTCCTTTCTGTAATTATGTAACCTTTCCACGGACCACCTGAAGAGAGCCGGTATTGCAGTGTATTGCAGTTTTCATAAATTTATTGTACCTCTTTAATAACATTTTTTGTTTTTAAAAGTTAAAAACAATTATTTCACAAAGCCACGTGCTTACCCCACATTCAAATATTTCCTTAATGTATATGACGTAACACTGGGCAGCCTGATCGGATTCATTCAACTGTTCATGAAGCCTGGAGGAAAAAAAAAAAACAGGGTTTCAAAACAATAATTACATCTGCTTCATCTAATAATCATGGATTATTATTATTATTTTTATAAAAAGGCAGTAAAGTGGTTCCCAACTGAATACTGCAGGTTGCAGGAGTATTTTAGGGCAGGGGAACACAACAGGAACTAATAGAAATTGACGCACATGGAAAGAGTTTGAAATCTAAAAAAAAATGTTTATTCCTGAACAAAACAGTTCTATACATTCATCTTTATATAATTGCAAATACTGTATTAATAATACTTACTTAGCCAACTTTACCAGTGCCATTCTTTCTACATCCCCCACAGAATATGCTCTCCAGTAACACTGTGTTCAGAACAAAAGAAAACACGCTCAGTTCAACACTTTCAGCCCATGATCTTGGATCACCTAACGGATTACCTCACGTTTACAGATTTTTGGATTTTTCATCTCAGTTACATGATAAAGGCACACATAGTTAGAAGAAAGCTCATTGTACGAATACTTTGAAAACAACAAACACTCAGCTTGAGTGTCTTACTAAAACTCTAAAGAAAAAAAAAAATGACTCGCCTTCGTTGCTTCCACCAGCTGGTTCAGTTTCTCATAACATTCGCCCAAAGCTACAAGCATTCGAGAGTCATTCGGCCTGCAAATGTGAAGGTAAGCATTTTGACTGGGTAAAAACCAACTAAAACCTAAATAAAAGGAACCTGCACCAAAATATACTAGTACAGAGGTCATTCATGGAGTTCTATTGACATACCCCCAGATTCTTATACTCTCACTAACTAAAGAAAGTCCTATAGAAGTGTCTTTACAGTATGGGGATAATAAAGCTGGCTCTGTTTTCTCAAGTCTTGTGGCACATGGACTAACCTGAGCTGGTGAGCTCTCCGATAGTAGTACAAACAGTAAAACGGCATCTTCAGGATCTCATAGGTCTGTCCTAATCCATACCATGCTCGATAATCACGCTTATTCACTTCAATCGCATGCCTGCAAACAAATAAAATAAAGCTTTAAGCTTGTTCCAGTCTTGCTCAAAAACCTCTTTGTGGCTGCTGTAACCTTCAGTCACACACTCCCATTTCCAGTACATGAGAAACTCATTGCCAGCAGACTTTAGGATACATACTGTTCCATAAATCCTGTACTGTGCATTAGATATTGATTTTTAAATACCGCTTGGGACAATTACCATCAGCCTATTCCTTCTTTTTCATCACAGAAGTTTATTTATTTTTTTATTTTTTATTTTTTTTAAATAGAGTTGATAAAGGTTGCCGCTGGAGATACCTGTAAGCCTGGATGGCAGCCGATGTATTTTTCATCTCCATGTATTCGTGTCCCATTAGTGTCCAGGCACCCAGGCAGCGTGGATTGAGCTTCAGTGCTCGCTGGAAATATAACGCTGCCTTCTCATGCTGCGATCGTAAACTGTAATAATTACCTGGGGCCAGAGTCATTATTCGCTTTTAGTGGGACAATACAAAGCCGCTGAGAAAAGTTGACAATTTACAGCAAGAAATTATTACAATAAAATGACAAGCTAAAGAATGGTCACAGTACATCAGTCACTTATTAACCAGACTCATTTTTACACTGAAAGTTCTTATTTGTATTTATTTTTTAATCAATGCCACTTTGATTAGCAGAAAAACATGTGTGTTACGCTGTAAAATACAAGTTAAAGAAAAGCTGAACTTACCAATCACGCAACAGGTCTCCACTCTGTACTTGTCTATATCACACAGGTTATGTGCTAGATAACTCAACTCAGGCTTCATAGTCTATAAAATAAATACATTTAGAGGACATATTACAAAAGTAAATTTCATATATAAAATGAGAACCATCAATATGGCTTTGTAACAGATTTAGATAGACATGTCTCCCTTGTAGGCTTCATTGGATTTCACCAGGGTAGGGGATAATGACGTAACTCAGACACTCCCTTTGGTTTTATCTGCTACTGCATTTGTTTGTGCCAATCTTGTCTGTCTCGTCACTAAGCAAGAACCAGCCCTGGAGCGTTGTGCAGAGCCAAAAGCCTCACTGTTACCCATGTGTCACTGCCATCCCATGAGGTAACCAACAGAACCGAGCAATTACATGTGAACTGACTTCGCAGCTAGTACATCCTGAGAAAAACACATGCTCTAAAACAATATATACTGTACTGGAAATATATTGATACAACAAGTTGTAAGAGATCTAGCATTATTATCTTTTTCATATTCAACGCTGCTTTTGTCTGTGCAGTCAACTAAAGAAAAAGTACCAGTATACATGCTTATACATGGTACGTGATAAAGGCCTCCTTACCCTCACGTAGAGAAGGTTGGAAAACGTATCCATGTTTTCAATCCGATAGGGGTCCTGTTCCCTTAGCTCATTAAACATTGACAAAGCTTTATCTATATCTGAAAAACAAAATGAACAAAACAAGGTGTTTATAGTTTGATTAAACAGAAAAAACTGTGCATCATACTGTATTTATTACACAGAGTACCTTCCAGGAAAAAAACATAATATCTTCTGGCAATAGGGCAGTAAATACAATAAATGCTTTGTACATATCCTGGAAACAAACCACTTAACCACTGGGAGTTTGTTTTGGCAGCCCTAGCTGGGAAGTATGGAAGCCTTTGAGCACTTTTAGAGCACACTGAGATCAGAAGGATATTCTAACCTCGGATGTTGTGGTAGGCGACGGCGATCTGCGAGATGATGTAGGTGCTCTTGGAGAAGCCAACGTTGATAAGGCTCTGGTACTTCTGCAGAGCTTCTTCAATCATCTGCATCTCTGTGTAAATGTGAGCCAGGAAGAAGTCCTTCATCCAGGTGTCGGGGAAAGACATGGACTTCAGCTGAAACAAATCGCACAAACACAAGCAAGAAAAACATTACATGCAATAATACATTCTCAGAGATAATGCATTTTACGCTAAAACAAAAGCTTCTTTTTTTAAAAACAGAGTTAAAGCAGATTTCCTGTGTAGGACTCAAATGCTTGAGTTTTACTTTACCATTTCTTTGTTTTCAACGAGGTTGCACAGTTCAAGCCATGCTCCCCAGTGCAAAGGCAGGCAGTGAGTCGCTTCGACAAACACATCAATGGCTTCCTTCAAGAGGTCAAGCTTCCGCAGGACAACTCCATACCTAAAAATAGAGTTCAATACATGTAGAAACAGATTTTGATTTCGGATAATGTGGAATTAAATAGGATTGCCAATAATGCATACACATTGCTAATCTCAACACATTCTAAGCACACTACCACATTCATATGTATGTATACTGCTAATAGTGTACCGTAACTATGATTTGCAGCCTCTGCATTTCAACGGCAGTTGAACAGCACAGAGTAAAATAATTGTTTATAAGACACTTAAGCTACAACACTGGCATGACAGGAATTTTTAGGCTGCGATGTTAGTAAGCAAATAACTATATGTTTCTATTTGAAATGTAAGAGTTAGTTGAGAGATTCTGTCACATACAAGTAGAGACCAAAGCCGTCCAGCTCCCTGGCTTTGTGCTTCTTACTCAGCTCCACTCTGAGCTCTCGCAGCGTCTCGTTCTTCACCTGCCCTTTCTCCAAGGGGCCTGCCACAACATCAGAAACATTTCTAAGCAATTCAGCAAATTCATACACTGCATAAATAACATCCGAGTGAATCTGATCAGAACTTACAAGTAACAGCAGGAGTCGTAACAAATTAAAATGAATTCCAATAGAATCTGTATAGGTTGGCAGGCCTTAGTTACTCAATCAGCACTCTCTGTCTTGATCTGAGGTGGCACTGAGCAGCCACAGCAATTGATATCCAAATTAATCCAAATTGCTGTAAAACCAAGGCATGTACAGCAATGTTTCACAGATCACCATTAAGGCAGCAGTGTGGAGTAGTGGTTAGGGCTCTGGACTCTTGACCAGAGGGTTGTGGGTTCAATCCCCAGTGGGGGACACTGCTGTTGTACCCTTGAGTAAGGTACTTTACCTAGATTGCTCCAGTAAAAACCCAACTGTATAAATGGGTAATTATATGTAAAAAATAATGTGATATCTGTATAATGTGAAATAATGTATAATGTGATATCTTGTAACAATTGTAAGTCGCCCTGGATAAGGGCGTCTGCTAAGAAATAAATAATAATAATAATAATAAATTAACCTTGGACTTGATCAGGGTCTATAATACCCTCTTATGGGAACTGAATTATTAAAATTAGGGAAACAAATCTTACCCAAGCTGTCCACCGTTTCATCATCTTTCTTCTTTTCCCCAGACTATACAAGAGAAAGTTCATTCAAACTTTTAAAAGTACATATCTCTTGACGTCTGTTAAACACGTGTATCACACCACGTGTTAAACAGAGCAGCTCTACTTCACATTAGGAGTGGGATTCCCAGCAGTTTTTTTTTAGTTTATGGTATTAAAGTGCATTTAGCCCATCACCTGATACAACATAATTTAATTTTTTATCAATAATTTGAGATTCAAGTATTTAATCAAAACATTTTTTTTTTAAAGACATCCCCCACCTCAAAGAATTTGACTTGGACTGCTTCATTCAAAACAAAAACTGTTTTCCACCGATTGGACCGAAATACTGCATTATTCCAAACTCCGTGGCTGGGACTGTTCCATAAACATATGCACAATTAAAACGCATTATCTTACCAGATATCTGGAGTACATGTAAAGGAAGTATGCCTTCTGACTTCTGCAGCCTCGCAAGAAGTATGCAGCACGGTCATACTCTTTCAGGTCAAAGAAAGACTTTGCTAAACTGTAAGCATCCAAATCCTGCGCGTCTTCCTGAGGGAAAAGAATTCAAATGTGGTTTTTTTTATTGCAAAATCCCATTTTAAACATACATCTGTATGGGTGTGAATGGTGCCAGCTTTAGGTCATGAGTAAGAGTTTCAGTAAGTAACCACGTTTGATCACAATTGGATAAGAGGTAAGAATGCATATGAAAGTCTACCATATCCATGATGTAAAGCTAATTTGCATCTTGTGCTAAAGAATGTCTCCATTTCATCACACTTCTCTAGATAAACTCTAACGCTGGAGATAATAAACAACATGCCACTGCACAGGTACCTCTGTAAACGGAGGGGGTGGAGGCAGCTCGTTCATAGGGAGAGGGTCAAGCGCAAATGCAAGTTCTGAAGCCCTGAAAAAGAAAATTGTAGGCATGGGGGAAAAAAGCAGTGCTTCATCTGTGTAACATACTGAAAGGATAACCAAACAGAGGTTTACAAACCATGACAACTGCCTATTTGCTGATGACGTGCTGTTTATTGACCCGGTTAACTTAAAGTAAGCACTCTTTGGTGAGCAGTGGTGAACTATCGGTACAATCCAAACACGCTTACAAAGCTGCAGTGCCTCATTCTCTAACTTCAGAAACTAGACCTTGCTGTCTCTCGAGTCCGTTTACATTCCCTTAAGATTGTGGTATCGGCTGCAGGCATACAAGCTGCCTCCCTTTTTAAAGCTTTCCTTTCCAGTCTGTTTCTATGAACTCAACGGTCACGATCCTGCTGCTTCCACTACCTGCAGCTAAGCTCAGAATGCCATCTGCAGAACGCTGAAGTTCAATTGAGAGATGTAAACAAGGGGAAAATGAATGGCATCTCACTTTTAAAGGGTGCATTCGTAATACAGAGAGCACTTATCCGAAAACAACTATAACACAGCCATATATATATATATATATATATATATATATATATATATATATATATATATATATATATATATATATAGTGCACTGAATATTTTATTCGTCCACTGGCTTCACGGTGCTATTGATTCAGACATATCGAGAGCATTGCTAAGTAAGCCAGTTAAAGACTCACCATTTGACACTGTGCAGTAACCCCCTCTCCCTGCACAGCGCTATGATGACAGTAAGTTGTTTCTTTATTTCTACCAGATCCCCGAACTGACTGCTCAGCGCCGCCATTTTTCACACACAATCACCCCAACCAGTCACACTACGGGAGACTGACTCTCGCCAAACACTGAATATCACAATAATCCGATCTGTCATTGGACGTTTAGTTCCTTCCAACTTCCAATCGAGTAGCGGCGTTCTTGATCTCAAATCTTGTTATTTTATTTTTATTGCTACGGATTTGATTTACTGTTATGAGGGTGGCTAACGTTTGATTTCATACGATAACTACTGTTGTAAAAAGAGAAAAGTTGTAATGTTTGCATATCCTCTTACACCACAGGGAATCGCTTCGAGGAGTCCTACAGTTTGAGTTAATATGAATGACCAACCAGTCTTAGAGGATATACATCAGTTAAACTGTAGATGGCACAATTTACTAACTGATTAAGGTGAAATGTGCTGTTCTGAGGTCTGTACACGAGACTGACGAGGGTGCCCCCTTGATGTAAAATTATTGGATCTGTATACTGTATTATCATTCATTAACAGCCTTTGGCTTTGGAATTGTCTGATTTGAGAGGTTCAAAATTATTACAAAACTTTAACCATTTTTATGCAGCTTTCTATGACTATGCACGATTCTCTCCTGCGTCAGTCATAGATTGGACTTGACCTGAACAGACCTGCAGCTTGAATCTATCGAAATGCAGTGCTTTTGCATTAATACACTGTTAATTGCTACTTTAATCAACAGTTAGTTACAGTGCCTCCACAGCCGACTGCCCCAATGAAGTGCCTTTTAATTAAACAGGTTTTCCAGTTGGCATATAGCAGAAGTCCAGGCTAATGCATGTTCTCCTCAAGGCCTTATGAAATTCCCAGTTAATTATCCACCCGCTCGCCTGATATCAGCTCTGGGTCTCCGGAGCCCGGGTTCGATAACCAGCTCCAGTAAATAGCCTTGTGTAAATCTGACAAATGTGCGGAAATAAGTTCAACTGAAGGGTGTTTAATAACCCCTTCATAAAGAACAACTTGGTAGGGACCCAGCTGTATCAGAGTTAACCTATTCCATCCTTCCTGTTGTTTGGGTGCACTCTGTATCGTTTTCAGTGGCAGCTGTCACATCCTTGTTACTTTTTTAAATCATGTCTAACCTTTATTATTTTCAAGGTTATCCATCTTAGTCGCCTGCGGTACATGCTGATTTAGTTTATTGTTTACCGCTGAAGTATTGAGTAAGGAGCAGTTGAAAGACATCACCCAGACCTGTTCGAAGTGCTAGTAAAGTACATAATCATCAAATCATCTGGAAGCTGGAATTCAAGGAGGTCATACCAAGTTTATGCAAAGATAAATGGAATGAGTGTCAGTATAGGACTGAAGGTAACAAAGGGTATTGTCATTGCAGGTTCTGTCATTGAAAGCATGATGTTAGTAACAGTGCACTGAGACAGCTAAAAGATGGGCTGAGCCTCAGAAACAACAGTGTCAATACTTATGGGCACCACTGCAGTTAGTCAGTTTAATTCAATTAAAAACAATGTTCCTCTCCAATCCTTCTGTTCGTTGCATGACAGTTTCTCCTGAAAGGATAGAAGCTGTGAGTATTAAAACATAGATTACCATGGCCGACAAGTCAAGAGGTTTTTTAATCATTTGTGTAACCAGCGGCTACCGTTACCAAGCATAATGCAGAAATATTAAGAGACAAAAACAGATTTAATATAAACATGTACTTTTGAGACAATTTGGTAAACAACAATGGTTAGGAGCAATAAAATCATCTAAGTAAATCAGTTTATAGTGACTACTGAGTGAAAAAAAGAACAAGAATTAATTAAAACCATAAACATACCACTCCTAATTCTATACACATTAATATATATATATACACACACACACACACACACATGCGCACGCACGCACACACACACATGCGCATGCACGCACACACACACTCACACACACACACACATGCGCATGCACGCACACACACACATACACACACACATACACACACACACAGAAATAGTAATAATAATCGCAATAATAATATTAATGCAAACTCGACAAAAGAAGTAAAGTGCATAGAATCAGTGAAATATGCTTCAAATGATGGTATTGCACAAGATAACCCAACCATCATCTCATAAAGAATGCATTTTAATAGCAGCATTCAGTATTTACCCACGTTATGGGCGACGCATATGAAAATGGATATTTGCACACACACACACACAGCCTGGGAGGGTTTGGTTTAGTTCACCCCTCAGTTTGTTCTTTGATTTATCAGCTGTGCTGTACAAGTTGATAGCACAGCACCAGCAATGAATCCCTCAGTTAGACAGTTTTAATGCAGACTACGTTTGAATGGCAGTGGTGATAAGGTCTGCCGCGGTTCAGATCAATTGAATAGACCCCACAGTAGGTATGTCCAGACAGCATACCCAGTGGTGGAGAAACACAGTTAACTGGTACCATGCTGTTGTTTTATTTTTAGTAGGGGTATATTTTTTTCTTTTTTTGCAAGCACATGACGACTAAGCCCACATTCCTATAAAAACAAGTGTGGTACAAATATAAAGAGATGAATTACAAGGTACCCTCAAACAGCCAATGAATACACATTGAGCACTGTTATAAACCATACCACATGTGGTACTGGATGTTCCTGCCTTCCTGTTTCCTCCAGTCTCTGGCTGGGTTTTCTCAGCTGTCAGTCTGCAAATCTCTAAACAATTTTGCCATCATCTGTATTCAGTTTCACTCTGTGTGGGGTGCTCAGATCTCATAAGGAAACCCTATTAGTGGGATGTGTAGCGGTTTGGTCTAGTGTGGGCACTGTTCAATTGCTTTGGTCCATGGGGATATCTAACAAGATTTTACAGACCTTGGCAGCAGCCAGGCAAAACTGATTTGTCAGCTAGCACAGTTTAAGATAACATTATTTGCTGCTGAGAAATTAAACCATTAAGGTAACTAACACCTGGGCACAGTGATCAAATCAGATTAGCAAATCAAATTAAAACGGTTTCTTTCCTATCCAGTAAAACGACACAACATTTTTTAAACTAACTTGATGGATGAACGTCTGTGAAAATGTAATTCTATAAAATACTGTACTTAAAGGGCAACTTGGTATGGGTTTGAGATATCATTCATCTTAATGTATTTCTCTTAAGATTTAATTTCACATGTATCTGTAATATGCCACATATCCAGCAGGGGTGTTGGTGTACATACCTTTCAGGGTCATGGTGAGTGTGTGACAGTAGGTGGGTACAGACATCAAAATCCATTGCTGTGGATTGTTTTTTGGTATGCAAATAACATTAGCTCTCACATTTCCTCTATTGGCTCATACAGTATATATATATATATATATATCAACTGTGTGGAGCACTACATGATTATTCATAAATCACTGGAGCTTAATTTTAACAGTGAAGGACCTCATTTGGGCCCCTCAGTTCAATGCCTAGTATTCTATATACATCAGCCAGCCAGATGCTAATAAATGAAATTGAATCTGTGAAGTTAAAACATCTCAACGGTTTCTCTTTTAAATCTCTCAGTTCAGCTCCATATAACATTGTGCTCTTTGGGAAACTTGACATGCTGAAGCTATTGGCCTTTAAATAATATTGATGCTGACAAACCAGCTCTAAACATCTGACAACATTCTGAAATCCAACCTCTGTATTTGCAAAGCAGAGGTTATGGAGAGTTTATCATTTAACAAAAACAAGAAATGGTTCTCTGAAGGCAAGTATTCTGACAGGAAGAAAATCATTTAAGCTGTAAAAAAAAAAAAAAAAACATGTAACTGCTCCTTCCTGTAACTAAGCTCCTTCCTGCTCGTTTTCTACCATTTTAAAATTGTTATATTCCTATAGGAAACCTTTGCATTTTACACTTACTTTTTCTCTTGCATAAAGCCGCTTGTTTACCATTCCAGAAAGCTTCACTGAACAATACTAAACTGGTGCAATACTTTCACATTCAGCATGTCTTATTTTACAGAGGTGGTTAACACTTTGACATAATGACATAAAATGAAAAAAAAACAAAGCAATAATATCTGAACCTACATAAGAGCACTCCTGGGAACTCACAAAACTGAATTCAATGAAATATTAATGGAAACAATGGGCTATAATGGGAGTAACAGCTGTCCCATTGGAATTATTAAAGTGTTGCCTGTGACTGTCCCTGATTATGCAGGAACATAATTCTGTGTATGGATTTATCTATCCTATATTTATTGTCAGTGTAAGACCAATAATTGCATTCCCTGCTGAGTCTAGGGTTACAGCCACGGGAATCCTAAGATATTTAGGTCCCCTAGGACTGCGGACTAATTAAAAACCTCCCATGGACAGAATGTTTTCAATCACGCTGACACAAAGACACTACTTCAAATCCTAGTTTGTTTAATTCACCCCACTTCACCTTGCACTGTTTTTTATATTGTGTTTCAGAACCAAACAACAAAGGGCAAAGAATTTTAAATGACTATATTGTTATTTAGTTATTTTTAGTACACCTGCTTCTTTAGAATTCTACTTCCACTTGAATAAGACACCCTTTAGGGCTTGAAAGCAATAGGGTTTGTATATCATAGTTAATATAAGAAACATTTTAATCCCCATTGGAACCAATTAGCAGCAACTACACTTATAATGTATATAGTGTAGATCTGGCACTCAGAATTGCAATGACAAAGCATTTAAAATGTTTAAACCACAGCAGGTTTTACATTAATATCAGGTTTTCATCTCATTATTTATTCAGATGTAATGTGTAGTGTTCAGTGGCTGCCTCTAATCATTTTGAGAGTGTGCTTTCTCTTGCATTCTTTGTATGACAGTAAGAGATACACTTTCTACAGGTTACCCACTGAACACTTGTAAACATACATCATCACCTCTTCAAATCTATTACCCCAGGTAACACTGCAAAAATCGAAAGCTTTGAGAATCTAGCACAAAATAACTTCTATCTGCAAGTCTACAGTGGTATTTATTGTGGTCAACACAGAAACATCCTGATTCAGGATGGGGATGAGTTGCGTAGAGTATAGACATTGATTTTCACTTGTTGGATATCATGTTCCATGGATGTGAGATCTGTATACATGCAGAGCAGAGATATCTCTGTTTGCGTGTCTGCACATGTGTGGGTGTGTGTATTGGGGCATTGCTCCCTCGGGATAAAGAAAGACACATCTGAGATCCAACCCCTTTTACAATCAACAGAAGCTGTGGTGAACTGCTCTCTGTATATTTGGTCAGGTGGCTGCTGTGACCTTTGGTTTATGTAACAGTCAAAGTCGTAACAAATAGAAGTTAAGAATTGGTCAAGTGTGATTTTAAATTTTGCAAAAGTAAATATATAATTAAAGTTTGCTAAAGCCCTGAATCTAGTTCTCACTGTGTAACATTAACATGGAATTTCCTGCTTTCGTAATGATAGGAGTGTATTAAAGACGGGGGTTGCGCTTTAAAACATATGACCCAGAGTTTGTTAATTCACTGTAGCAACCTTACTAAACTATGCGAAATGCAGAGAAAGCCCATCCATTGTTATGTTTATTGCACACATGAAATAGACATTTTATTTTAATAAACCATTTATCTTCATCATGGGATGGTCCTAAAAGCTTGATGAGAGCACATTTAATGTGTAACCCCAGACGTTTCTAGTTGATCTGTTCCTCTGGCAAATGGTGTCTAATGCAGGAGTTCTACACTACTGTCAAACATATCATCCACTGTTCATCTCAAGCCAAATGAACTGGCTTTCCATCTGCTTCTGTCTGTCTGGGTATGAGAGTTAATTGACAATATAGTATTGCAGATATTTAAACACACAGATTCACTGCATCAAGGTCCATTTTAATGGGAAGGTGTATCAAGATTTTCTGGGGAATTAGCCAACATGCAGTGATTATCCCGGCCAGATGTTTAACTAGTAATTAGAATTTCACCAAAACATCTCATCTGAGGGATGCCAGTCCCTGCATTAAAATGGCTTCTAAAGTCATGCTGGTTAAGCTTAGATAGAATAGTGCTCCCTTTTTAAATCAACAACACTTCATGAAATGGTCACCCATTCAAGTACGGAGCAAGCCCCATTCTGCTAATGTCTGATGAGATCAGAATACTAGTTGATAAGCTGCTGACCTGAAATGGTTGTTTCAGAATCTGTTTATTAAACTTAACATTCAGGACTGCTATACATAATGAAAATCTAGAATGGGCGGGCTCACAATTGCTCACTTTCCCAATGTCTGGGAATGTGCTTCCCTGTAGAAGGGAAAGCTAGACTCATCAGAAATACAGGGCGCGCTTCCATCGCCCAACATGAATACGCTTCATTACCAATGCAATGGCAGCAATTGAAATTGTTTTTCAGAAGGTGTAACATGCATGGCTCGTCACTGAATAATAGTGAGTCAGACACAGAGCATTGGGTGTTGACATGCCACACAGGAGCGCAGATTTAATTAACACAGTGCTGCCACTAGGGTACCAGCAATGGTAGCCCTAGTGCCACATTTAATAAAGAAAACAAAACAAAACAAAGATACAAATAAAAGTTTGCCACACAAGGCGAGTGCTAGCATCATTAAAAGAGACGTCCCGCTCCAGGAACCTACTACACTACGCAAACCCTCTCTGTACTGTTTGGGCCCAACATCTCCTAAACTAACCTACTGCTGTTGGTCCCAAAGTCCTGGCCTCCCAGTGACTCCGGGTCGTTGCGATGGTCCTGGCTGGGCACAGCCTCCCCGGGCACACCCCCCAACCAATCCGGACCTCCCGATCAGCTCAGCGCCCAGCGAGCCCACCTGCTCAATTGGTTGCTTAGCAACGTGTCTCCTGCTACTCATCCCAGCTGCACACATCCGCGCAAGAGCCAGCGCCAGGGTTCTCTCTGTCACAGAAGGAAAGAGTACTTATGACTTGATAACTTATGTGATCATACAGGAGACATTTCAAAGTTTGTTCCATAGCCTCTACTTCCTGACCTCATTCATATAAAATGAAATGTATGGTTTTTTGGCATCATGCGGCACCTGTAATAGATTTCATGCAGCTGCAGTCTTGTGCGTGTCCTGTCCTATTCAGCCTGCAGGGGCCCCTGCAGCACTTGAGCTAATGAGAAGCCTGCAGTCTTGAGGTGTATCCCTTTAGGGATTCCCAGTTGCTAAGCTACTGCTTCAGTACAGTTTACAAAAAATGCACACCATAATGTGTTTAGTTAGCCTTTACATTTTTAAGTTTGGGGTTTTATTTTTTAAAAGTCCGGTAGGTGCCGTGTGCACTCTGACTTCAATCGAGTCGGTTGTTTAGGCACAGTCACTATGCTGTCACTGGACCCTTTGTGACATTTGTTTATCCAAATTGTACTGTGCTGTATTTGCACAGGATAACTGGATTTGGAATCCCAATGAAAGCGAATGGCAGAGGTTCCACTTATATAATATTCTGTACAATAGTTTGCATGTACAGTGATAGATCTGGTATTTGTTTCTGGTTATTATGAGGGTCCAGAAGCTAATAGAGCTATGTAACTGTACTTTACTAAGTTGTGATGTCAGTACAGTCTTCTTGAAACGCCTGGGGATTTCCTCAGTAAGAGTTTATACCCTGTTCAGTGTAGCAGAAAAATGGGCAATACCAATCCCCAGCCCTACTCTTGCTGTAAATCATTTGTTCCCATAAGTAGTGCCGGTACTGTAGTTTTACTGAGCCTGTCTTTAAAGCAGGGTACTCTGCATTGCTCAATGATGCATTATTCAAAGCAAAATAAACGGCGCGTTCCACTTTCACTCGGTCTGCTGTGTGATCGGAGACAATGTTTCCCAGCTGAAAAGCTAATCGAATGGTGGCTGCGTGTAACAATTTCTTTGGAATGTTTTCAGTAAAGAAATTAAGCCGTTTCAGGCAAATGAAAGGGAAAAGCACCGAAACAACCTTTTTATTTATATAAACAATATTTTAAAAAGTCTAGGTTTTTAGGATAAATGTTTTATTGTTTCTATAATAGGATAAAAAAAAGTGTGAAATTGAAATGCAGTTTTGTGGCACTGTAGTTTGTATACTTAGTATACCGTAATAATAAGTGCATTATAAAAATCACAAAACAGTTCGGCCAACAAATGGAATCAAGCATTAATGCCCAGCTCAGTGGTCATTACCTGCAGATAATTGACTGCAGCAACAGTTAGGTCTCCCAAGATCAATTGGTAATGGCCCCTCCAGAGAATATTAATGCTATCATGAACCGAGCTAATGTCTTAGTGGAGGAATCCCTTTTTAAAATGTGGTTTTGTTTGGACTGGATCGCTTTGACTGCTTCAAAACCATGTTACTGTATAAAAAGCAAGTATCAAGATCCTGTTTAATGTGAACGTTAAAATGGGCCCAAACAGAGAAAAACTATTTGTAAATGCTGTTATGGCACTCTATCAACCAATTTCTCACACTTTTACAGCAGTACAAAGCAGCTCGGTAACGTTAGAAAAGCAGCTAGTCAAAAGAAATCAAACACTTTGAATGGCAAGCTCTTGAACTATTTCATTAATTTCATTACTTCCATCTCCACTAGGCCTTTCAATGGTTAAACAGTGAACCTCTTTATACAGTAATGCCAGTAAACTGAGGTCATCCACAGAAACTCGATTCAGCGTTGCCAAGGTCGCAACCCCAAGAGCTGTGACGTCATGTCAGAAATGTGGCCGGTACAATAATTCACTTACTTATTTTAACATGTTATCTTACTTTCATGTGCATTAAAACGACCTTCAGTAAACCCTTGGTTAATCCCATGTGCATAACTTCAAAAAGAACAGTGACTAATTGAGAGAGTGACTCAGGCTCCTGTGCATCATTTCAATGGGAGCCCTCTCACTCAGCTATTGAGTACAGTACAGTGCAGTACAGTACAGTGGGCTTACTTACCATAACTCTTCATTGAGGTCCGGGTTCCACCTTTTAAAACATAATATTAGAAGATTGCCTTCCCTTGTTTATGCGATGGCTTATGAAACAGAAAGGTTATGCAGATGCAACAGCAGAGGAAGGCGGAGGGAGGAGAACCACTTAGGTAGGTCAAGGACGTTTTTCATCCAGCAGTAATTTCATAAACAAGAATGCAACAGAAACGCTTCAGGAATACAGCACCTATATCTTTGCCCTTTTGTTTTCCACAGTTGCTGTTGTAAGTATCATATTGTGATCTGCGGACCATGGTGACCTTAGTGTATTGTTACACCCAATAATGGAGAGTCACATTAGTCTGATTGGATTTTGCAGTCCATTTCAAATAATGTTAATGATAGTACCCCTTCTAAAAGTTCACCAAGTTTGCTCTATAATGTTGCAGTTTATTATACGTGGCCCATTGCCTATACAGACTGTGATCTATTGCGGGTAGCTACAGCTTTGCTTTACTAGTGTGTGATTTGCTGCCTTGTTTTCCTGTGGTTCGCCATGCTTTCATTTGTTATACTTTACTACACTTTGCTATGCATTTACCATTGTGTGTTAAAGTTTACAGCGGAACACCATGGTAAAAGCATATACCGCAGTATACTTTTACAAGGGTCAGTGTCCCCACTATGCTCCCCAAGGTACCGATAGAGCTATTCCAGGTCTAAATAACTTACTCAAGAAAAGGTCTTTCATTAAGCAGGCTGGTTGGGTATTGGGATGTCCTGCCCTTTTAGTAATCATTACCATGTGAGGAAATGAAGACCTCAGAAGGACTGGTTCTCTCCTTTCTCATCCCTCTGTCCAGTTCAGCTCTTATTCCCTTAACACCGAAGCCTCGCTTTGAGTACCCAAAGGCACTCATATCTGCTTTTCTATTAAACATGCAGATTGAGTTGTATGCTACTGAAGTCTTTCCTTGGGGCATGAAATAAATAAAGTGCATAAACAAGGGACGGTCTCTGCCTGCAATATCTGAGTGAGCCGTATCCCTGCCTGGGCCTGTGCCTTCGATTAGGTTGATCATTGCTTCTTTTAAGCAGACGGCGTCTTTTACTGCACCCTGGGGTGGTTGGCTGGAGAATACACTGCATCACATTATTGAAAAATCAAACCACTGTCCCATTACTCACTTTCACACAGTAATAGAGATGAGTCTCCTATAGCTAACCTCATAGATCGCAGCCTGCTTCATCTGTCTGGCTGCTGGGATTGTCCAAATGTCATCGCCTGGTGCCTACCCCCCCCCCCCCCCCACACACACACACACATAACTCTTCATTACTTTTGAGATGAAAAGATGTAGCAACCTTCTCAATTCTCTAAATCTAAAGAAGAAACCTAACATCACTATTATTTTTTCCACAAAAATTTGCAGTGCGTGGGCCTCATTTGGTAGCTTCTTTATATAGTTTTTATATCTTTACACAAAAAGGCAAGTACTCAGACACACACAGACGCATGCATGCACCCTCATTCTGTTTGCAGTCAAATAAATAACCAAGGGGTCCACTGTGACTGGTTACACACACACTGGGAAAACATCATTTTTTTGCAGCTATGCAATTAATAAGAACAACATGCCTTTGAATCATTACTGCGAGTCCTGGGGCAACATTACATTAACTGCATGCTTTCATCGGGAGGCTGCAATGTTTACACAATAATAGTGTTTATAGCTGGAGGCATCCCTATCTTTCCCAGGTACTTATTATTTTTAAGGCTGCAATAAATAACCTGTAGACCCCTTTTCAATCAGTGCTATCGGAGCTCCTTGGGCGTTATTGTATTAAACAACTAATGTAAATGAGGAATAGGATTGGTCTGTGTGGTGATCCTGAAAAGCAAAGGTGCACCAAACAGCAGGCTTTTTAAATCCACTCTTCTGCATGAATAATAAGATATGCTGGTGCCCATCTCTCCTTCCGACTAATTAAAGTATATACAGCTAATAAAATAATTATAGTACCTACTGTGTACTGACATCATCTCGAAGGTTTCAGGTTTTTTTTTCTATAGGTTTATTTTTTAAGAAATATGTTGATCCTTCCTTGCAGATATTTAAATGCAACACTTTCAGGTCACTACATGAAGAGGTTGCATGACGGAAGCCAGTTGATATTGAAAATACGTCAGTCATTAAAAAGAAATGATCACAACTGGGAAAGTCAAGGGGTGAAGGCATCTGGGAGTTTAAGTTTGTGGAAAGGAAATAAATGGCAGGAATTTGGAATGGATTTTTCTTGAGAAATATATATTATTGTTCCATGCTCTATCAGTAACCAATAACTGATTGTTTCAAACTTTGAAATAAACGAACAAACAAACGCTGTGTACATCGTGTCCACAGAGAATTGTTTTGCTTCCACTAAATATTCCATGAAATTAGCCTCAAACTACCAGCGGTGTGCTCACATGTGTCACTGAGACATCCCTTAGGGGTCATAAAGGGACACAACATCTGCTTAGGACCAGACTGCTCACCAAGCCTACTTGTGTTTAAGCTCCATAAAACCCCTTTGTGGCTCACTTGCCTTGATTAAGCTTCTTGTGTACGAGCCCCATCCTTGATGTGAGGCGGTGTACGCGCTTGTGTGTTTGTGTGTGTGCGTGTGTTTCTTTGAACTGTAGAGGAAGCAGGAGAGAATAGGAAGGCTTGCAGCTGCCAGCGAGTCACTTGGGCTTTTACAAGCAAGTGGATGGAAATGTTAATGCATAATTAAGGGTGACATCGTGATGTGTGCTCTTTCAGCTGATTGAAGGCTGAACCCACACCTGAACTCATTTCATTAGTCTGTTGTGTCTGTTTGCTTGAAATGCACAAAAGCAACACTTTACTGCCAAAGCTGACTGAAACACTGTACAATAAGCAGCATTTCAAATAAAACTGTGGAATTGATCAGGAATTGTTTATCACTTCAATAGAATTGAATAAAAAATAGTGAAAATGGTTACTGTGGTAAAACTATTTACTGTAGCACGCGGGTGCTGTAGGTAACACTAAGTGTTATTGTTTACTATCTAATAGGCCACCATCTGTCTCATTGAGATAACTTTAAAAGCTGCTTTATCACAGGCACATGCAAAACCATTCCACCAATGGCGTCTGTCAATTCGGTAAGAAGGTTGGCCTTAACGGCAGAAGTGAACAGTTGCTAGGTGGTATCAAAATTACCCTTTTTCTTTGATATGTCATTGCATTAGATTCTTCTTTTTCAGTCAGCTCTTATCATTCGGTCCCAGACCGGTGCATAGCGTATTTCATTCCTGAATGTCTTGTTATATTTCACTTTTGACCATAAGGTAGATTGGAGCCCAGGTCTTCAGAGGTGGAAAGCTAG
Source organism: Acipenser ruthenus (assembly GCF_902713425.1). Classification (NCBI taxonomy): domain Eukaryota; kingdom Metazoa; phylum Chordata; class Actinopteri; order Acipenseriformes; family Acipenseridae; genus Acipenser; species Acipenser ruthenus. The sequence goes on from NC_081210.1 coordinate 24,212,008, forward strand.
TGCACTAGCTAACCCACGGTATCCACCTGACCCAAAACTCTGGAGGGCTTTCATGGTTTTGGCTTTGTCTCCCAGGGGGTGGGATGGACTTTCTTCTCTGTGTCATCCAAGCATTTATGATAAAGGGAGACCAATAAAGAGTATCAGTCACAGGGAAGTGTGACACGCTCCTCCGTGGGGGGTGTGATGTAATGCAAAGTGTCAGGACAGAGGGGCAGTCCCATGGGACGAGAGGCAATCTCAGAAAGTGTGCCTGCCTGCCTGCCTGCCCCTCCCTCCCTCCCAATGCAATTACCACACACAGGAATGAATCCTCTTTCACAAATTAAACACACCTCTGTCTGATTTGGGGTTGTACATTAACAGAACTTAATGACCCCTTTTGTTCTGTTTAAATATTGAATTATGCCAGAGCAACTGGATTAGAAATACTGGTAAACATGATCCGATTCTGTGAAAACACTTTGTAAGTGAAGGTCCCTTTTACAGTAAAGTATAAGTCATGTACTGTCAACATGGCCTAAACGTGAATAAACCAGATTTGTGAACTATCGAATCAGGTAATATCGAGGGAGCACAATGGCGCCACCATCTCCAAAATGGCGGAACTATCTAGTGATGCTGTTTTTCCTAAAGGAAGTACGTGAGAAATAAAATCTAGAATGGGTTCGTGGGTAGAGATTTGCAGGAATTTTTACGTTTTTTAAGGTCTATCGCGAAATACTAAACATTAAAACTTCTTCAGAAACAGCCTGGAGTAAAAGCGAGAACAGTTACTGTACCTTGCTTGGCTGAAATGATGCTCGCTGAATAACATTTTGACACTACTTTCAATGGGGTATGATTTTTTGTTTGTTTGTTGATCAGCCTATCTCACATATTACTTCTACTGGAGTCTGGAAGCTCATGCAGAGGGTGGATTCGCTTCATGATGGAATGGATCCTACATCACAGAGCTGCATTGGAATTGTTCACTTCCTGCATGAATTTGCTACAGTAAGTGCACTGTTTAAAACATTCAGGCATTCATTTCACATAAGTCATTAACCTTTGGAATAACCCTTGAACTGTCTGTTTGCCCTTTGCTTGAAATATACAAGAGAATAAACTAAAACAAAGCAACAATCCTCAGATAAGCTGGTATGAAGTAAGAGCTACGGAACAGAGAGCAGAGCTATTACTCCCACGCTCCAGGCGACAGTAAACGAGATTAGAGTGCATTGATGAAAACACAATCTACTCGGATCTACAACTGGGTTTGTTTGTACACTGTAAAAATAGAGCCTTTTATACCACAGCAGAGATGTGTGTATTAGACTGATTACATGTCCCTTAAATAGGGTGCTAAGGGGTTATAGCTAACAAGCTATTCTTTTGTTTGAGTCCTGAGCTGAAATTGTTATTTAAACATATTCTTTGGCCCTGTATGCTTTTCTGGAATAACATCACCACAGCCATGTTTTGTCCAGGTGCTGTTATGTCCCCATAGAACTGCAATCTATATATATTTTTTAATTGAATTAATTAATACACTTTGTTCTTTTTGCATACTTTGTTGACTTAATTATATTTAGCTGGGGAAAATCCTAGCTAAAAGTTCATTGATTTTGAGCCTCTGTCCAGCAGGGGTATTCAGGTCTGGATTGAGGTGAATAACTGAGTAGTATTTGTAAACTCTCATGCCACCTACCAGCACTGTGCCTGGCTATACCGAGTGCTGTTTTCCACTGTGCTGTAATAAAAAGGAATGATTTATTTAGTGTAGCAAGTATAATGCTCTTCAAGACTGGGCTGTTTAACTTAAACTGTGCCCTCAAGTGTGCATTCAATTTACAAGCAAAACAATTCTCAATTCTTTTCATTTTTTTTTTTAATTTAGTAGTTGCCAATTGATTTTAACCAATTTTTCTTCCAATTTGAAATATCCAATTGTATTTTAGGCTCAGCTCACCGCTAACACCCCTCGAGAGTGGCTAAGATGAACACACACTGTCCTCCGAAACGTGTGCCGTCAGCCGACTGCTTCTTTTCACTCTGCAGGCCTGCCATGCAGCCACCTCAGAGCTACAGCATCGGAGAACAATGCAGCTCTGGGCAGCTTACAGGCAAGCACGCAGGCGCCCGGCCAGTCTACAGGGGACGCTGGTGGGCGGTGAGCCGAGGACACCCTGGCCGACCTAAGCCCCCCCCCCCCCGGGCGGTGGTTGACCAATTGTGCGCCGCCCTCCTGGGAACTCCCATCCACAGTCAGCAGTGTAATAGCCTGAACACGAACTGGCGACCTCCAGGTTATAGGGCACATCCTGCACTCCACGTGGAGAGCCTTTATTACATTTTGCTGAATGTTATTTTTTAAAACTAAAAATAAATATTATACATGCCATATTAATTGTGCATTACTGGCATCGATATTGTTTAGACACAGGTGGCCATGGTGCCTTTTAACCAAGCAAGTTTGGAGATAAAGAAAATCATATTTCTATATCCTTTGCAGCCTGCTCGGTGGCAGATATGCAGTGTTTAATATTCCAGGCACACAAGCTGAGCTGAGGCAGAGTAATGGGACTGAGTCTGTGTACAATCAGAGAAGCTGCCAGAGCCCCTGGTTCACAGGCAGGACCCTTCAGAGTAGCAGAGTAGCCGAGAGCTATTAGGAACATTAACTCTGGATAATAAAGTTGTTACGGTCTGTCAGTCGCGGCATTAGCAGAATGTCAAACTGACCCCAAAGTGTCAACAAGTTAATAGTCTTTATATTGCTCTTATTATTACTTGTCCCTGCTTGCTAAAGCCGATGCACCAATAATTTATTAAATAAAGTAAAAGAGCAAAACTTGATCCAGACACGGTTGATTCATGCTCCGAACAGGATTTTTCACACCTTGCATGATCATGACAGCGAAGAATGCCCTGGATCCAGAAGGCTGGAGTTAAACCCGTAGCAGTATATGCCTCTCCGAGGTGTCAGAGCTGATAAGTTGATTTAGTTCCTGTGCTCCCACCCCTTAGGCAGTGCTTCATTGGTCCAGACCCATGGCAGACAAGCCTGTCCTGGGAGGAGACAGGCTGCTAAGCCCTGGCTGCGTTCTCTGGCTGGTCAAATCGAAGTCCTGTGCTGTTCTGCCAAATTATATGCCCTTAAGCAGAAATGAGAAGAAGGAATCGGTTCAAATCAGCTTTTACTAATTTCTGACAAACCATTTTGGCAGGGTCTGAGTAGCAAAGTGGACTGATGCACTAGCCTTTCACCATTCACTTTTTTATACTGCAGTCAACTGTATAGTAAAAACAAACTAAAGTGTAAATTGAGGATACATAAGAGTGCTGTAAGATATTACCACCCAACATCACGTTCTATATACATACTGTATATCTTACTCAGTAATGAATAAAGATCACTGCAAATATACCAGTCGTTTAATGTTTTGGTTCAAATTCATCATTGAAACATATGAAACTGCGCTCGGCTGGCTAGCGATTGTGACAAAATGCAGAAGATTTTTTGGCCCAGAGTTAAAGATCAGATAAGTCATGAGTCTTCTTACAGGGAGCTACAGGATGTTAAATGTCATCTATCAAGAAATCCTCCAGTTGGTTTAATCAAACCATTGAGACAGCAGCCTGCCCGCATACGACATCACTGTTCAACTGGGAACATCAGAAGCTAAAAGCATATTTTCAATCCAACCAAGCCCTTATAATTCCTGTTTCAATCTACATTGCTTTCCGGTGCATATCAAAGTCAGTATGACAGCACCACAGCCCCGGTGATCTGTGTGTGTGTGCATGTGTGAGTGTGTGTGTGTGTGTGTGTGTGTGTGTGTGTGTGTGTGTGTGTGTGTGTGTACTCTGTGGATGTCAGACTAATTTAAAAAAATACAATTTTTTTGTAGTGTCTGGTCGGTTGGAATAAAAACCTGGACTGTTTCAGGACTGGATTGGACCTCCATAGTTGCAGTGGATGAATTCTGATTCACACAAGTGTTGAGAGTTCTAGAGCTGGGTTTCTATTATTGTATTCTAAGCTACAGGATCTTGCATTTGTTTAAATTGGACCACAGAATAAACTGCCAATTGCACTGTCCTGAATTACGCTGCGTTACTAAGCAGATGCAGAGCTTGAATTAATGGACATACTTCCTTCTTTGTACATTATATTGTTATATAAACAGTATACTCCAGGAACATACCTAGAGCACTGTGTTTATTTCACTCATTTGTGGAATAACGACAGGACTCGTGGATGTTCACGGAGTACCCTCTTTGTAAGCATTGGATATGAGAGGGGCTGTGGAATAGGTGTAGTACATTAGGTGCAGTGAAATAGATGTGGTGTGCATTCAGGTTAATGTTACAAAAGGTGGTAGACACACACAGATACACTAAGAGATATAATGAAACAACAGCTATGGAGGTGTGTATTTATATTCTAGAGGTCAGCGCTGTGTCTCAGTCCTCCCAGGGTCTACCCGCATTCAATAGGTTTCATTAGTCACTGAGGGACCAATATTTAATAAGCAACATTCATCAGGGGACAGATTTATAATTCCAGCACATAAAGGAACTCCAGCAAACAGCCTGGGTGGTGAGCTATAAGTCAGAGGCAGAAACGTTTACAAGGGCTGATTGGAATCAATTCAACATGTTTATTTATGCTTGCCTCAGCAGTTCTATAAACATGTGCTTTATCAGTTACATTTGATTAAACCAGAGAGTAATGGAAAAACAAATCCGCACGTCATCTTTCGCACAAAGGTTTGTCCACTCGTGTAATCATGGTGTTGGTACAGAGGAACCTGTGGCCTTTGCTCACGAGTTTGAAAAGAACAGGTTTATCGATATGTAGAGCAGTGCAAGCTGACTTCTGATTAGAGTGCTAGCTGAACCTCAGTCTGGAGTTGTGATGCCATGTCCAGAAGTTTAGAAACAATTTGATTTAATGATGTGCTTAACTGGTAGTAGGTACAGTATTTCATTTTGTGAGTAAGTATAATGAGTGTTTGAGTTGGTATGACGCTAAAAAGAGTTTTAGCATAACAAGGCTCCCTGACCATCAAAGCTCTTCTTCTGCAAACTCACACATCACACGTGGACCATGCATCTCCATCAACCACAAATGCAGGAAATGAAACCACGTGTATAAATGTGAGGTGCATATTTTGGTATTTTAGCTTTTTGCCTTCAAAAGTGCATTATACATAAAGTAGAAAGTCAATTATCCAAACTAACTATACTGATACTAGTTCGCATAATCGATCAGTATGGATAATCAAACAGGTATTAATAACAATTATTGTACCTTTAATAACGTATAGAATAAAGTTAACATACACAAGTACCTACTGATGATATATAGCTAGTAACCTATTCTATCACATTAAGCATACACAATTACAAAGCTTTACAAATCATTAAATTAATGCAATTCAGTACAACTTTAACACCTACAGTTAAGGTAATGAAATACTGTAATTAAACGTACCATCTACCAAAATCATCAAATAATACAATTCAGGACAACTTTGACACATTACAGAACTTTATGAATCATTAAACTTCAAAAATGCAGTAAAATGATTCTATACTTTGATAGTTGCTGTTAAGGCATTGTAATAACGTGCAATTGAAATGAATAAAATAAAAGTTATTAGGTGCTCAATCACATAGACAGGATCTCCAGTCTGTACTGACAAAATAGAAGAAAAATCAAGAACGAGGCGACTGTTTTAATTTGCTTAACTGCAACAATTTAAAGCACACAATGCTCCATCTAAGGTTTTGGTGGTCTGAATAATTCTGTAATTTGACTCAGGTACTTTTTTTGGCAGCTAAATCTCGTAGCCGTTTTAGCAGCAAAAGCTGTGTGCCTAATACACTACACATAATTCATCACGTGATTACAGGTGCGTTCGGTTGATTAGACAGTGCGGTTGATCAAAGATCAGATAATTGACTCTACTATATTATAGTAGTTAGGGGGTTCGTTTATTTGTGTTTTAAATTTGTTTCCTGATGTAAGCGAACCCAATCTCGCTGTTTTTTCCCTTGTCTCTTGTGATTGCGTTTTGTAATCTAAAGGGTCAGCAGGTTTATCCGCTGCTGTGTGCACTCCTGTGTGAATTACCTGGAGCCTTCAGCAGAGCTGCTGTAACAGAGGTTAATAACTTAATCTTCGGCCAGTAACCTTTCAACTTTAAAACGTGGTGTATTTTAAAAGATTAGAATTCATATCATGTGGGTTGAAGTTAATGCAGGTTATTATACTCTCTTGTTTGGGGTGCAATCCTAATTTTATACAAGGAAGCACAGGTGAGCTTTCAATTTGGTTTCTGTTATAACTTCAGGATGCTTCCTCCTCAGCGCCATGCTTAGCCCTGGGCACAAGCCTTATCTGAAGACAAGAGATTATCAATTTCCCCTGGGACAATGAAAACACAGCCTTAGGCCATTGCTATTGCTGTTTGAGTAATTGCTGGAGCAGCAATGGGTTTATCAAGGCAGTGCTTTGCAGTGAGTTTGGGTTGTTAATAGAGTTACAAAACTATGACAATTAGCTAAAAAATATGCAATGTCCTGTCTTGTTTTATATGATGAATAGGTTTGTCAGTTTTTGAGAAATTCATATATTTACACAGAACAAAAGAAAGGTGCCTTCTGACTATATTTATATTGGGCTGGGATTTGTGCATAGTACTATTTTATTAAAGAGTACCACAGTCGTTTTTCTGTTCACTCTACCACTTTTTTGTACCCTGTTTACTATAATGCACAGTGATTCAACATACTCGGAACACAGTGCCATGGCCACATTTTATAGTTTAACTGCAGTTTCTTTGATTGCTAGTTGAACTAAGCACACAGCGCCATCGGGTGGCCAAACGTTGTAACTGCTGCAAATATCTTAAAGATTTTTCCACACATCACTCTTGACTTGTAAAAGGATAGTGAAAGCATGGTAAAACACAGCAACACATGGAACATCACTGAGAAGAATGGTAAAGCATTTAGCTAACCTCTTTAAAGCACTTGCATAGTAAAAGCAAAGTAAATTGAAAATCTAAACTTTATAAGGATTATATCTATCCACTTTTGTAACCATTAAAAGTGCCGTTCTGCAACTAGATTTAAATACATGTTAATCTCCTTCCTTAAAATTGCTGTTGTTTGTTTTTTGTGTAAGCTTTTTTGCAATATCAAAACAGCCTATCAAAGCATTTAATTAAATTCTGATATCTTTTTGGCAATGTTCATCCCATCTATTGCAATTAGAGAAAAGATCAGTCAGAGTAAATTGCTAATAGTGTTTCTGATTAGGGAAGAGATACAGTGCTGATATCAGACAGGTACTGCCAATCTGTCCGCGTTCCAATATTTAATGCTCCTAATGGACTCCATTTTAGATAATGCTGGGTATTATCTGTGCGACGCTTGTGTCAAATAATACAGTAATATGGGATTTCAAATGGAAGAGAAGGCCACAGTTTGGTTGATTTCCAGCTGGGACCATCGGCGCCACCTGTTGTTGTTTCCAATATTTTTCAAATTGGAGCAAAAGACAGTGGCTTGGTTTAAATTGATTACGGCTAATACTGTACAGCAACAAGAGATAAACAGCTTATTATCCACTTGTAAGTGTGATAATTAGATTCCTGTTTGTTACTGTCCAGCTAATTGATAGCAGTGGCTGTTACTATAAATGTTGGAGCTACCGGTACTCCCTAGTTCATTATTTCCCAAGCTGATAGACCTGTACATATGTAACAGTTTAGAGACTTGCCTATCATGAGAACCGCTTGTCCACTGTAACATAATCTGGAGGGAGAAGGAGGCTGTCTGTCTGTCTGTTCAACTGGGGGTCCTAAGCCACTGTTAACTGCTTTCATGTATCTAGAAAACTTCTTGTCAAATTCTACTGAAACTTGCTAAGGACATTCTGTAGTAATAGGTACTGAGTGTATCAAAACCTGAGGGAATAAAGTTGGCTGTTTTTCTATTTCTGACTGCTGTTCGGATGTCGTCAATTTTTAATCAAACTTTTTTATTGAATGTGAACAATAATGTTCAGTAAGAGTAAGGAATGAGAAGATTGTTCAAATGGCACAGTGTGTTCTGAAGCTTAAAGATCAGGCAGGTTTATCATTGAAATTTGTTCTCCCCACAATGGTTTTAATGCCATTGTGCTGGCAGACCAAAATACTGTGAACTTTAAGAATAATGCGACACACTGTCTCCTCTCCTTCTCTGTCTGTTCCCTAGACGGTCCCTGGTTGCATGAATACATACATGCTTACAAAACATGCCAGTGTATTTTCTAAGAAGAAATGTGTAGACACAGCTTTGATTAATGCTCTCTCTCTCTCTCTCTCTCTCTCTCTCTCTCTCTCTCTCTCTCTCTCTCTCTCTCTCTCGCTCGCTCGCTTGCTCGCTGTGATTGAATTACACAATTTTCATAGATTTTAAAATATGTGGATTCTTCTGACTGTATCTATTACATCCATGAGAGATGAAAGCACAGACTGGGCTCTTGCCCCTTTTAGTTAAAGCCTTCAGAACTCTCGAAACAGACGACATCTGTTAAAAAGCAAGCAGGAGAGTGTGGAGACTCCCTGAGGACTGATCCTGGAGCTGATAAAGTGAACTAACTGAGCATTAACCCACACTCAGGGGTCTTCGTGTCAGGGTGAACCCAGAGACAAACTCAATTGTGAGGAGAACAACAGACATAACAAGTATTCATTTTGCGAGGCTTCATTTGCTTTTGAACACTCAAAGCAATGGAGCACATAACAGGCTCGTCCAAGCTGATCTGTATTGATTTTTCTATGAGCAAGATTTCATAGCTCTCTCTCTGCATACAAAGTATGTCTCGCCTGGACACTTCAAAATCCAGGAACTTACACTGTATATACTACAGTTGGCATTCACCAATATTATCCTGATTATAACATGTTTCTAAGTGCATGTATTTAATAATGTAATACATGTTTAATCAGTGTAGCTGAAGTGTAATGACTGTACTTGTATTTTGGAGTGTATCTGAAAGGATGGTAATGGGGAGCTTGACAGCATTAGTAATGCAGTAGAGTCTATTAGCAGATTCTATTACTCTATTTGCATACGGCTAATCAAGGCTTGTTTTTCCAATATCTGAAATATGATGATAAATTATAGCGCTGCTATAGCCAACTTTTGATTTAAGCATTAGTGCCAACCCGGCCATGTTCTGTTAATCTATTTGTTTTTTTTCTCTTGCTCATCTGCCAAGTCTATCAATTGCAGATAAAGTCTGATCTTCAGTTTGTGCAGCCATCTACAACTGCCTCAGTAAGAAAGCCAGCCTGCGTGCATTTAATCAATGTACTGCCAATGTTACCATCAAGGATTTACCCATCGTAGAGTAAGTTCAAAATACCCCTTCTGCATTACATTTCCCAGTTTAAGGGACAGAAAGTGTGATTATACAATCATTGATTCTACAATCAATGATCATGACTTCTAGAATAATATATACGAATAATAAGAATTTGTAAGGGTCACCATTACACTGGAGAGGTCAAGTTGTGACGCAAAGTGAAGAGAGGTCTGTTTATTAACAGTTCAATCACAGACTCAAACAGGAACACATAATATTCAGCAGTCTACCGACAACTGACAGCAGCTGCTATAATAATGTAGACAACTTCCAAAGAAGGTCCTAATCCTATAACTGAGCAGCTAGACATGGTGTTACTTGTTTACAGTACCGTGGCTCTACGTCCATCAAACTAGTCAAATACATGTGTCATGTCTATGGGAGGAGCTATAACTATAGTAATTAATGTAACCGTATACCCTATGATAGTGCGTTACAGATTGACTTTCTGTCATTGGGAGGATGCGCTGGCTGGAATTTCATCGGTGTTTGGAGGCGTATTTGTTTGGATTAAAACGAAACCAATAACAAACATACTTACATTGCTTCGATTTCCTAATACCAGCTACTAGTCACAAACAAGAAAGAAGATACAAAGACCCAGCTGTTCGGTTTGGAATGCACCTGCAGACGGGATTCAGGTTAATCCACTGCTCCTTTCAAGGGTGCGAGCACAAACAGGTGAACTTACTAACTGCATTTGTACAGCTGAAATGTTGCAACTGTGACTAACATGAATACACGAAGCGTAACCTTGGGAACAGCTCTGAAGCAACCCACTCCTATCCAAATCAGGTCAGCTCTTACCATTGTGATTTCGATTGCCCTGGTTTTTACTATGCATTTACAGTGCTTTTCCGTGGTTAATGGAGCAATAAACATGGATTTAAACCCTATTTTCTTACCTCTCATTAGCATAACAACATTCTTATGAGTCCCATGTAAACTGGCTGATTTTCATTTTATTTTGGCTCAAGTGAAGCTTGAAATTGGCTGTCAGAGCAACAGGAAATACTAAGCCTCAAACTCATGAGTCGGGTAGCGTTCCAAGTACCACAGGACATGAATGGAAGCCCCTATTAATATATTACAGAAATACATCTATGTAGATTTTTTAACATTAAAAAAAAAGAAAGCATTCTTAATGTGAGCCTTTCATAACATAACACAAAAAGGTAATATAAAAATAAAGAAGTGAGCCGGTCAGGTTGTGATGTGCCAGTTCCCCCCCCCCATCTGAATCCTTTCTGTGACACCCATTATGAGAACACTTCTTAAGATTTGGTAACCTATTACTCTTTTAATTGAGGGATTGCCAACAAGAGTACTGTAGGAGAAACTGCTGAGCGCTGGGGCCTCCTCCGTCTCATTGCCTCCAGGATGAAATGGGTTTTTAATCAGCCAGGGGGTATGGTGGCCCTGAAGTGCAAAACAAAAACAAAAAGAAAGTATGCCAAAAAATACATAGTGTCTTCTAAAAGTAGTGTGCATTGTTTGTGTAAAGTGCACATCTTTTTAAATGTATCCCAAAAAAAAATGAGTGTCTTAAAAAATGTAGCTTGCATCTTTTAAAATGCATGCCACGAAAAATGTGTGCCGGAAATAAGTCTTTTAAAACGGATGTGACGCGCTCCCTTCGATCAAACTCATGCAAATTCAGGTTTAATATTCTAATCGCAAATTCTGGTTTAAGTTTGATGGAGCATTTTATTTTGAAAATTAGTAGGGAAGGTTGCCTAAAACGAGTTACTCAAGTAAAACTGGTCACCAACGTTTTCACCCCAGCACACAGCATCCACCTGCCGGCAGTGAGTGTAAATGATGTTTTGTGGTAGGCTGCTCAGCACTCACTGTTGCAATTATATTTTGTGTGCACGATTCATACTTTCTTTTTGTTTTGCACTTCAGGGCCACCGTAAGGGCGAGACCAGATTAGAAGCTAAGACTGGTGGCGACAGCAGGGTTAGTAATGCTGCACGACAGCCAGTTCTTGTGAAGTGGAGCCGGGGAGAGTTGCCACAGGTCCAGAGCGGAGAACTGAACTGGCTCACAACAGAAGAAGGGCAAGTCTTAATGCGCACATAACTCACTTTGCTCCATACTCTACTTTTGAACAATCCAAGCCCAGATTTGACAGCTGTCCTGCCCTGATAATGCTCTAAAAGGATCCAATTAGGTCTGTCTGAAGATGACGTCCTGATGTTGAGCCTCCATTGATTGCTCGCTAATGCGTATTGAATTTTAGTTAAATGTGGCCCGGGGCACTGTTCTGAAAAGCACAAACACGCGATGTCAAAGGCAACTAATTCCCTTTGTATCGACCCTGCTGCTAACAAGGCAACCTTCTTGTGTAATTAACTCACATCCTCATTTCCCTGAATTGTCTTACTGTTCTGTACCTTCCCTCTTAGGAAGATACACTAATTGTTTGGGTTCTTTATTGCTTTGTGCTGCCTGTGTGATTTCATTTGAGGAATGCCTGTTAACAAACAAAGGAATGTTCTCACAAATCATATCTTTATGCTATGTGATTGCATCTAGAAACTCGGTTCTCAAGCATATTACTGCAAGATGAGGAAAAATTTCCGCCTAATAAGAGGACAGGATGCACTTTTCAGTATATAAAAGAAACTTAACTATATCAAAGATGTCTGACAAGTAAGAATAACAACATGTTACTTCATTTAAACTACTGCCAGGGTGAAGAAAAAAACGTTTTGTAATTTGAACTCCTGATCTGAGTCAAATTACAAAATTAGTAAAATTTAAAATCAAATTAGTGAGCTCTGATGTTAATTGCAAATAAAATGGCTCTCTTCACCTGGGGGCGAAAATCATTATACTGTATAATATATCATTTGTATTTCAATGAATGCCATATAGTCAGCGATTTGAGTTAGGACACCAACGCCAGTGAGAGACTGCACTGTATTCTCTCAACAGCTTTCACACTGCAGTAGACTCATCGCCAGGAGAACAGCGCAGAGACAGCACAGGGTAATGTGAAGGATTAAAGGGAGATACATTTGAGAATTGTACGAATTTCAGATAATAAAAGTCACGAGGGGCTGCAATATAGATCATTTATCTGGATGGAACAGAGGCTTGGCAAGCAAAAACTTCATATCTATAACCCCCAAGCTTATCGCGTACCTGGCTCTCCGACATTAAAAAACAGGGCCTGATAAGAGTGGAGCAACACAGCTAGGCACTATCTAAGATTTGTGTTGTCTGTTTGATAGCAGTGAATAAAGGCTATGACAGTTAAAGCCTCTGTGTTGGTCGTTAACAATTTAAATAAGGAAAGGGGTCTACTATTTACTATGAATAGAAAATGTGTTTTTTAATTTTTTATTTTGGTATTATATTAATGTCAAAAGTTGGACTGTTATACTTTTAACTTAATTATATCTGAAAGCATTTGTTTCAGTAAAGTTAAAATTCCTTGTCGGTATGTATGATTTCTCCCCTTTGCTCTCTCCCCTCTGTTTACACCACATTATTGATTATGATGATGCCATTATCCTTTCAGTTTATTAAAATATTGATTAACAGCAGAGCAGCTCTTACTGTGAGATGCCAAGCACACGGTTTTTCATAGATCTGACTGAAAAAGATAACGAAGCACAGGGACTTAACTGGGGCTGCAAGAGACAGAGTAAATGCAACTGGAGGAATCAAAGATCGCTGTACTGCATAAAAACTGCCAATTAGTCTATGTGCTGTGAGAAGCAGGTCATGTGACTGATGAGACAGCTGCAGAGGATTGTAACATCTGAATGGTGTAAATAAATGTGTTCAATAACCCAAAAGCTGAGTGCAGTTGCTATAGTGATGAGCAAGCTGTATCAAAGTGGATTGTCTGTTTCAGAAGATCCCAAGCTTATATATATAATCATATATTAAGAGCTAGAAATAAATACATTTAAGATAACGATCATGCAATTTCTGTTGCTGTTTTTTGAGCTGCCATCCAGAGCCTGACACAGAGCCTGACACTAAACATGTGAGCGCCCAACAGACACTTCACAGGATATTGGCTCAAGACAAAAACATGAAATCTGGATGAGCTTGGGTTGAATCAAAGGAAACTTGTCCTAGTTATTTATTTTATTTATTTTAATAATTGTCAACTTTCTGACGCATGCTCTTAATTATGAATGCCTGTCTCATTAGGGACTGCCGTTTACTGCATCGTTCCTCTGTGAGGACTGCTTGAGACAGATGGACAGAGTGATGGATGGGAAATACCCCCCTCCCTCGGAATGGACTCATGGGCTGGCAGCTTACCTTGTGTAAGAAATCGTTGTTTAATTCATACCGAACACACGGGCCACACCACTGGAAGGTTTTAAATAAATGATTATTTTATTACATTGTTACACTAAATTGTATTGACCTTTTCTGGGAGAACGAATGCAGTTTGATTGTGCAATTGAGCCAGGAAAAGGGCCCCACCTGCAGCCTGCATGCAGAGACAGTATTAAGAGATGACCGGATTGTCTGGGTTTGGTTGTCGTTAGTCTTCTAACTGTCTGACTGATTGCTCACCATGCTGTAATGTGTACTGCTGATAGACTCCCAATAGAAATATGTTGTGTCCTTGTAAAAACAAGTTTGGAGGCTTAACCTTTTAATAACTAGTTCACATAATAGAGAATATGTTTTGCATTTTCATCAATTGATGATACCTGCTGCACACAAAGATTGGTTGATTGGTTCCTCAGCTCTGATCAGATGTCATTGTTAAGCATCATGAAGATTTTGCCAGCTAGTTTCTGCCCTTGATACCTGTCATACTTCTAAAAGTTTATCACTGTACATTTGCAAGATATGTTTCCAGTATAACATGCTTTTCCCTGACTGTACTTATTTAACATGCTTCCTTGTAATACCTTGCTTTTATAACAGCTGGATTCAAACAAAGACAATGTTGTTCTGCGTATCATGCTTGATTACTAATTAGTTTGCAAACTGTTCTGGGTAGAGGCAATTGAACCATTCAAGAAACTACATTTATCTATACAGATACTATCTACAATTAAGAGAACTGTTTGTGTTTATCCTGCAGTATGCTGTACAAAATGCATTCGGCAGACAGGAGGTTGAAATAGGATGTATTAATATATATATATATATAAATAACATATGACTCATGGGACGAAGGGGGTGGTGGCTCTGCTTCAATGATTTAAACAGTGGCTGATCTCAATACAGGACAGCAGTGTTTAGTTAAGAACCCAGGGTGTGTAAAGACTGATGTTTCTGGAATAAAAAATAAACACAGTCAATGTCAGCTTTCATTAATTGTGAACCTGGGATTAAGAGGAGTATTCACACAGGAAACTAATAGGGTGGTTTTTGCTCTTGAATGTTGACTTTGGATCACAGACTTTCTTGGAATTAGTCTTCATTATGTGTGCGGAGAAGATTAAGGCTGGAATTAATCACGTTAGCTAATCTCTCCTTGTTTGTTCTGCTTAATTTGCCTGAGCATATATATCACTCAGTCCTCCGCTGAGCGACCGACAGATAAATAGCACTGTGAGGCGTTTTGACCCGTTCTGCTTCCTTGTGAAAAAAAGTGTTTGTTAAGTTGAATGCAGTAACGCGTGAATAGTCACATGCAAGATGTATGAGCAAGGGTTTTTTCTGGTGAGACATTTTTAATAGGATCAGCAAAATAATGTTGGAAATTGTAGATTGAGTTGTTGAATTTTGCTTTGCTTTCAATTTCCACCTAAAAAGATATTAAAATATATTTTTGTGGTCTTTAAATATATATATATATATATATATATATATATATATATATATATATATATTGTAACACAGCAGGGAGGGGGTTAAAGCCTCCATGAGTGGGAAACATGTGTGGAATGCACATTTGTTTAGTTTAATTGTTTTGGTTTATTGTTTCATTGATTTGTTAATTGTTTTATTATTAATTATCCCCTGCACCTGGTAGCTATTGTTAAATTAAAACCAGGTGCAGGGTATTTAAGAGAGGCAGCTAGTCTGCTCAAGGCTGCTGTGGAGAAGGAGGCAGAAAGGTGTGCTCTGCTTCCTGGCAGTCATGAGCTAAAAAGTAAGTGCTGTATAAAACCAGTGTGTTTTGTAAGGACGGGGAAACAGTGTAGCTGTCCCGTGTTAGCCAGGGTGTTCCTGTGTGTTAGTTAGTGCTCGTACCGAGCTAGGTGTTTATTTTGTGTGTTTTGGTTGATTTTTGTGTTGATTAAAAATAGCGCACCAGCGCTTAAAATCCATTTCTGTGTGCCGGGTCTATTTTTAAAGGGGCAACGAACCCGAGTGAGTGGTGAACCTTTTACAATATATATATATATATATATATATATATATATATATAAAGGGGGTAGAACAAGCAAATTCCACAGGTGGGTTTAGGGGCTGTCACTGATGCATGGTCATGTTACAGGGGTTTTGTGCCCGGATAAGAGGTCAATGACGTTCTACAAGCAATACAAAGTATACATATATATTAAAACGTTAATTAAGTTAATATTAAAGAATCTTAAATATAATTTTCTTTTAGCAACGGTGAATTAAACTGGGTAGATAATGAAGTGCAAAAAATAACGTATTTTTAAGGAAAAGGTGTTTCAATGGGGTATGCTTTTATTTATTAGTCGCTCTCTGAGTAGAAGATTATTTGTCTCGCTCGCTTGTTTGGTGCTTCCGTTGGTGGAGGATGATTGTAAATCTTCTCAGAGACAGATCTGTTAAAAGTGCCAAAAAAGCACAAATTGTGGGTGTTGTCGAGAGATTGAAAATGATACCTTATGTGTTCAAAAGTGGTCTCGGGTTGCACAGGAGTCAAATATGGGTCAAAGGTTAAGTATAATCTTCTGGACGAATATGCCATTTTGACATCGCTACTGCAGTATTAACCTTTTTTTTCAAATGTCTCAGGATGCAAATATAGCCTTCATCCAAGTATTATGTTGTCATCCAAGGCTATGTTGTCTAAGCAACATAGCCAAACCTAAATTTCAGTTTATTTAAAGTTATTTTGAATATAAAACCTCCACCTTTGGGTTTAATATATATATATATATATATATAAATACTTTATTCTATATCTTTGCCTAACTGAAAGGCTACTCCAGATGGCCAGTCAGGTGAGGGATAGTAAAGGAAATACCACCCTATATTTGCACTGACCATCTGAGCCACCACCAAGCTCCTCCTTCCAGCCAGTCTAAACAAGATAAAGTCCCACCCCAACATCTGAAAGTAATGGAAGAGGCATGCCAGTGGTGAGGTGTGGTGTGCCGCGGTGAATGAGAAGCTGTCAGGCCAGCTGTTAAATCAAGTCCATTTAGATTTGGGCACGCTTTGCTACACAGCACTGGCTTGCAGACTGACAGAAAGCAAACCTCATTGAAGTTCCTGTTTTGTAAAAAGAAGGGAAGTGGTTTGATTATTAGTCTCGGGGCTCCTTCTTGCTGCTGTCTCTCTGGAGATGAAATATAAAAGTAAACTTTCAGGCCCAAAGGCACAAATTTAGAGATCTGTTAAACTTCAATATCCAGGAAGAAAGATAATCATCAGTTCACAAAACACCCGCTGGCAAACACACACAGAAATAAATGCTATTGCACCAAAGCATCGCTGATGAGCCTGGGCAATTGCAGCATCGATTTCTGTTTTTTACAGTCTGGACAGTTTATTGAAATGTTGTGCTTAAGCTTTACCAATGACCGTGGACTTGCTTACATTATTGTAATAAGCTCAACTTCGCCAGACACCATTGATTTGAGACCTATTGCTTTGCTTCCGAAAATCCAAACAATTCTTTGGAGCTTTCTCGTTTTCTGTTTCCTGCTCACCCCGGATGTGGATCAAATGTTTACGCCCACTCGCCACTTGATTGGTCAGTATTGTGATGTACTTCCGCCCATCCTACTTTGGCCTGCTCAGGGGCAGCTCGGATTGGCAGCCAATGCGGGTCGACTAAACTAACACGGAAACACAGTATCAGGGGCAGCAGGGGTTTCAACCCGGGTTGAGGGGTGCATGGGAGTGAGGTGTAAGAGCAGCGCGGCACTTACAGCAAAGTAAACGGTGAGCGAAAACGGGGCTAGAACCCTGGGCCTTGTTTACCTACTCAGTACATTTATTATTGAACTATGAGAAGAGGATAGTGGCCCCTACATTTCAAGAAAAACAAACTTGGATTAACTTTAAATAATAGAGCCCTATCGGCAAACATAATAAAATGGTGGTGAAAGTGATACACTGAATATCCACACGATTCAGTATTGAGGTGAAACCCACTCTGTGTTTACACACTGTGGAACAGCTGCAGCAGTTCAAGCCTCGGGTTGGGGCAGGACCACTCCAGAGTAATGCAGTCCTTGGATGGAGTCCATTAGAAACACTACTACCATCTGATGCTTTGGGTGGTCCAGGTTACAGGGAGAATGTCTAGTTTATATGGATACTCTGGAGCATTTTACAAAATGCTAATTTACAGAAAATGGCACATTTGCACACACAGTTTCTGCAAGTCATCCTCCCAAGAGACGTTTTCTTCTCTGGGGGTATCATTCTTCCCTACGACTCTCGTGCACTCACACTGCTAGAAATCCAGATAGCAGACAGTGTCTTATCCCGTCCCTCTTTGATATTAGCAACTTAAGCCCATTCCTGTGTTCATCATCTATTGATGTTATCGGATACCAACTTGCAATAATGAATACCAATGGGAGCCTGAAACAATCCTGCTAACACTCCTTATTTTGTAATGCTGAGTAAAAGTAGGACAGTTTCTAAAGTATTCATGACAGGGTGGTAAAATGTGTATTTCCTTAGGTTGGTAAGTTTTGCAGTTTATCCAGATTTTCCTTTGCTTCTACCCTGTATTTGCTGTACCATGGTTACCTGTGGTTCTTACAAAGCGTTACCACAGGTATCTGTGCTGGACCATGCTTACCTGTGCTTTACCATGGTTTCACCGTGCTTTACCTTTTGCGACACTGTACTCTTACTATTTGTGTACTGCAGTAAACTTTTTATAAGGGGGTAGAACAAGCAAATTCCACAGGTGGGTTTAGGGGCTGTCACTGATGCATGGTCATGTTACAGGGGTTTTGTGCCCGGATGAGAGGTCAGTGACGTTCTACAAGTAATACAAAGTAGCACTGAAAGACAGGGATACACTTCAAAAACAGCTACACTGATTACAGGTAGGTAATAGTAGTTACAAGTTTAATATTTAGTACATGCACTTAGAACCTAGTTCTGTGATTATGAGGATGGAACTCCATATATTAGCCACACGTATTTAACAAAGAGATTTTCCTTACCACATCATTTTGTCGTGAGATTTTGTTTTATCACAATGAAACATCGAAATACAGATATAAAAGATAAGTGATTGATATTTAGACTGAAGCGGGTGGCAGATATTTACAAGTGTGTTTACATATATTTACAGGTCCAATAAAATGATGATGATTTGCAGCGTCCCATCCTTGGTTTTTAGTGGCACAAGTTGCTCCAGCCTGTCTGAGTGATTTAAGGCTTGCTCTGAAAACAGATGCCTGCATTTCAGTTTACTGGGTTTCAGACTGCTCTTGGGGAGCCAGTATGTATTCTGTACCTGGATAGCTGTATTGAAGCTTCACTACACCTGACACATCATACAGGACCATCCAAGACTATTTCCATATTAAACTGCATGTCTGTTGCTATCATAGTTATTAACCTTTGCTAGGCATGCAGCCTCATACAAGTACTAGACCAGGGGAGTCCAATCACAGTGCTGGGTGCCCATTCCACTCCAGGTTTAACAGGTAAAATGATATCATTAACTACTTCAGGGTCTGGATGGAGGTTTAATTGGTTCAATTACATAATTTAGAACAGGGTTGGAACAAAGACCAGGAGTGGAAGGGGGGGACATGGAGATTGTAAGGGAAATCGTGGCTTCAGTTTGAGGGCAGATGAAAGGTTTGGCAGAGCTAATTAGTTTAATAGTTTCAGGTCTGGGTGTTAGCTCTGCCAATCATCTCTGCCTGTCCTGAACAAACTAATTAAATAAGCTATAAGCTATTCAATAATTATAGGTGACTACCAGGGAATGAAAACAACTGCGCTGTGCTTTGTATTGCGTAATAAGAACCAGCGGTCATTTAAAAATGACTAAATATTTGATGGGGGTAAAAGGACTTAGCCTTCCCCCACAGTTAATAGAGGATGGAGTTAAGGAGAACTTACCTCTTTATAAGTTTAGGTTATTTCTCCAACAACAAGTCTTTTCTCTTAACACTGTGACAGCTCACCTGATCTACAAGGTGCTAAATCACATATGGTTATAGTTATCTCAACGAATGTGCTCAGTTTCATAGTTTCAGGCATCACTTTTTAAAACACATCAGTAAGAAATGCCACATAAAATGAATGTGGATATATCTTACATGCACTCGGGGCAGAGTGTTGCGGGGGGACAGGTTAATGGTTACACGCTGGCGCATCTGATGTAAGAGGTTAGACATTATTCTGAGAACTATTATGAGGTCACAGGGAGCTTTAAATCCAGATGTAATGCCTAAAACGTGAATGATACAAAGTGAATCTAAACTACAAGAAGGTCTTTAAGGTTTTCTCATGCCAGATCTTTGTTTCATCGCTTTATCATTCAAGCTGCAGTCAGTGGGTCCAGTGATGTTTAGTTTCTATGCTCCCCTTCAGTTGCCGTACAGTTTCCTTTCCACAGTTTGCTTCCCACAAAAGCCACTCAATCGGAGAATTTTCTATTGTGTTGTCTAACAATGCTTTTCATATTTTAATAAAAGGTGTTCAAATCCCTCCTGTCAGTCAGTCATCACAACAAATGGCATGACATTTTTCCTTTGAGTAATTATATTTTTTCATCCTTTTGTAGAATTTCAAAATTAGAGGCTTGAGCTCCTGTTTGAAAAAAAAAAAAAAAAAAAAAAACTCTTGGTGCTGTTTAAATGCAGTTATTTTTCATATCAACAGTGCACCTACAACATAGTTTAATTTGTGCTAGAGTTTGTGTTGTAATAACTGTCATCTGTTTGTGCTTGAACGTCCCTGAGGACACTTTTGAAAATGAGATGTATTCATCAAAAGAGGTGCTCTTGGTAGAATTATTATTGCAAACTAATACACCTCGTAAATAAATGTGTGTGCTTTCGCTTACCCTGTCATATTGAAATCAGCCATATCAATCTTCACACAGACTAATGAAATAACAGCTCTTCTCCTGTTTCAGCGGTGTAGGGCCAATGTGATTAAATGAAGAGAAGACTAGTTACAGAAATATAATACAGAAGCATGTGAGGCAGGGCAGGTTTCCCTGACTTTAACTGTTAGCGAAACAGTAATGCACTTTACCTAATATACACAGGATTTAAAGCAGATAGTTTCATTTTTCTGAGAGGGTCAAGTCACCCAACTCCCTGAATGATTCCCTTTTAACTACTAAACACTGCCAGCTCCCAACACCAGACGTGGGTTTGATCTGTTTAGTGTCACCACCTTGTGCAAGCTCAAGGCTCTGATTCTTCTTTTGAAATTAAAAATGTTCCCTGAAATGGTCACAACTGACCCTACATAAGAAGGTCAATAAATAAATAATTAAATAAATAAATACTGGTACTTGTCTTTTGAGGGCAGGCTACTTGTAATTTTCTGGAGCATTTTTAACTGGCATCTACCTGTTATTTTAACTTTCTATTTAACTATATTGTTATGACAACTTACTCTCAAATTACATAAATACTTGTGTTCAAAGAAAAATGAATTTTGCACTTGATGGGTTAAAATGTATCATGTTATTTAACTTTAAGGCCGACGTTTTATTCGGTTTTCACCAGTGCAAAGTTTACCTCTATTTTCTGACAAGGAAATGTGTAGAATGTTATACAGCGAGTACGAAACAACGCAGAATGTAAATTAAACTGCTTCTGCCTAAACCCAAGTTGTTTCTTGCTAGTTGAAAACATCAAGGGCTAGATGATGTTTTCATTTAGAGTCTTGTACTGTAAATAGCCTTATGTTATATGCTTTAGAATTGTATTATGTGTTTTTTCCTTTCAGAAAATAATTGTGCTAAAATTTTGCTAATGACAATTTGGAATCACTCCTAAGTTTTCAGGCCTATGTTTGTTTTTCTTTAAACAAAATAAAAATCAAGCCTGTGGACTTTTTACTGAAACTGTTCAGATGTTTCTTCTCTATTAACGTGTGGACCAGCTGTCCTGTTTATGGCATTGAAACTGTCTGCATAGACTGGAGCCTGCATGCCTGCTTGCCTGCATGCTGTCTGGTCTCTGCCTCTCTTTGTGAGAGCCCTGCCATTCTCATACTCCTGCTCTATCTCAGATACCTCCTGTCTCCATCTGACCACTGCTCAAAGAGAGAGAGGTCACTGTGCCCCTGCTAAGTGCCTATTTAATCCCTGTTTCCCTTCAGATGGACTCCCTACTAGAAAACCTTTGCATTTCCAATGGGAATCTGGAAAGCAAATAGCAATAATAAGCCTTGTTATTTAAGTATGATGAACCAAAATCAGAGCACAATAAATAATTAAACAAATACAAGAAATCAATAAGCATGTGCGCAGAAAAATGGGATTTCCATTGAATAGCGATCTTTAATATTGGCTGAAGGCTTATATATTAACTTCATTACATTGCTTTCTTAAAATAAGGTTGGCAATCGATAGCAGAATCTGAGACACTTATCATCAATGACTAGTTCATTATTTTCTCTGAGATTCATTTCCAGCGAGGAACTTGAATCAAGCAGCAGTTGCTGACAGACAGTGTCCAGTTTCCGAATCTGGATGTGTTCAGTGGGTAGCTCTCTAAATCTTTTAGGTTCACCACACGGTCATTCTGTACAGTTGTTTAAAATGTATTTTATTAAAAGCCTTGCTTGCAATGCTAGCTGACACAGACATGGTGGATTAATGTACTGTACTATGCCGCAAAGCAATAAGACTTTGATCATGCTAGTTGGTTAATTCCACTGGGGAACCCCAAAAGGAGACTAAAGAAAGAGGGAGGTTCATGATAAGAGGTCATAATTAAAAAATAAATACTGTTGAAAAAGCTTTTGGATTTAAAGAAAAGCTAATTCCATCTATGTAGAGTCATTCTATGTTCTTTTTTGTAGAACTCCACTGGGTAGCAAGCTCCAAAGACAAGGTAATAAAATTAACTGTGACGTTCCTGCACCCTCCTCTTTATTGTTTTTTTATGAGTCTTCTTTGGGTTACACATAAAAACCTGATTGATAAATGAATGGTTATTTCATATCCTTGAATCTATGGATTTCAATTAACCAGAAGCAGGCTTACCTACCAGGATCTCAACCAGGATTTTCTTTTCTATCTAGCTCTTGCTCCATTAATGTTGAACAGCTAAGATAATGTATTTATCTCTCAGAGTGATTATTATAATTCTATGGGGGTTGTCAATGTAATCCCATCTACTTCATGTTCAAGTTCATTAATGCAGTGTACTTATCAGATAAAAAGAAATATGATTATATATTATTTGTTTATTTAGCAGATGCCCCAATCTAAGGTGAATTACAGAGACTAGGGTGTGTGAACTATGCATCAGCTGCAGAGTCACTTACAACAACGTCTCACCTGAAAGACAGAGCACGAGGTTAAGTGACTTGCTCAAGATCACAGTGAGTTATTGGGTGAGTTGGGATTTGAACCAGGGACCTCCTGCTTGCTAGCTCTTTTCTTTAACCACCGGACCACACAGCCTTATGTAATATAAGGTACAAAATACAAAACATCTATTCTACATAGCTGCATTTTAGTTACATTTCCTACAGACACTGCTGTGATTGATGATGGAACTCCATTCATATATTGCATGTATTAAACCAAGTATTATTTTTTTTTATAATATTTAAATAATGTGTAGGTACAGTGTAGCTGCAGTATAGTAATAGACCTGTATTCTATAACAAAAAAAATATATTAAAAAAATCAATATATAATATAAAAGCAAACATGCAATCCTGAAAAAAACTAGTGAAGTTAGCAGGTTACTAGATGGGCTGAGGTGCTGCTGAGACCACTATTGTACAATACCCAGTGGCACCTCACTAATCAGACATAAGTGCCAATAGACATGGATTTGAATTCTCATTTTCAATAGTGGTCAATTTGTTTGTGCAACCCCTGTATGTGCCATTGCTAATTTAACTACACCCACAGTATTGTAGCTGTCAGAGAGACACAGTACCTTCCAGACATGCGATTATTTATCATCTGTCAGAATGATGAAAATATCCAGGTTTGAGTTCACTTCCCTGATCATTTTGTGGATGCAGATGGCACAGGATAGTGATAGATCAGCCCTCAGTTGACAGCTTAAATGCCTGTCAACAGTGGGAATATTTAAAACACACATCTTTTTGAAACGTCAAACAAATCTTAGCTTTGGGCAAGATGTTGAGCGTACGATCCACCGGAAAGCTGCCAAGAGACAGATTTTGGATTAATTATTTATAGGAAATACAAACGGAGAGATGTTGATTTATTGATTATTAGCCAGTTGAAAATTGACTCTTTTTCCTTCTAAATTAATTGCAGAGCCTTGATTTGTTGCAGTGAACTGTGTGGCACTTCAGCTGCTATTTCTTGGAGTGAAAAACAACACTTCTCTGAAGATACACTGACTGGCCCTTATACTGAATCTGCATGCTTATACCCCCCTCCCCTTCCATCTCACCCTCACTCGTGGTTATGATTAATGTGATATCATCCGATCACAGCAGAGTAACGCTTGGTTTTGTACAAAGGTTCCATCGCGACGTCATATTACTGGGGAAAGAGCATCTCTATCAGTGTGAGCAGGCCGACAGTGTCACACCACCTCCAAGACGAAGCCAGCAATGTTAATGGGAGTCAGTCAGACACGTGGACTCTGTAATTACTTTGACAAAGTCTGATCTCCTTTTTCTATAATTGGCTTCATCTCATTTAAACACAGCTAGCACTGCTGCTCTCATTTTAATTGTTCACACAAGACATACTAACACCATTACAGATTCAGCCTTGGAAAACTGAAGAGACAGTCTCCTATACCTTTTAGTTTGTGAATTGAAATGCAATTCTCTAGTGAATTATAATAATGTTATAGGCCTTTTCAAACGTTAGCTTTTTAAACTCATAACCAACTTTAATCCTAACTATGATTGATAACAAGTGCAATTCAAATGACTTAAGATTATAAAACAGTTCAGTAAATATGCCCAGCGAGTGGGTAGTCCTAATTAAGTAAAACTCTTAAATCAAAAGTATTTGTAAGGGGTTACATGTTCCCCTTCTGGATATTTACTCTAGTGTATAGGAAAGGTGAACTCCCACAGACTGCTATATTGATTTAGAGAGATAACTGGAAACCGGCAGAAGGAAGCTGAACTATTTAATAAAATATGAGACCCAATAACAAAAGCAATATAATACGAGCACATATGAGTAAAAGTGTTATCCTCAATGCCTAAGTCTTACTAGTTCCAATTAAGTCAGGAGGTAACCTATAACATCTATAAAATGTAATCATTTACTTTGCTGTAATATTAAAAAAATGCTTGTAAAAGTATAAAATGATATAATCTTGGAAGCTGACACACCCGCTCCATAGAGCACACATAGAGAAACATCTTTAAGACGTTAAGTGCATCAAGACCCATCACTAATACAGACGGATTAACGATGCGTACTCAAAGACTGATGAATCAGGAGCTAAAAAGGTTCGCTTCCTAAATTACCATATCACAGTACGCACTGTTCTGCATTTAAAAAAGTGTTCATTCATACAGACGTGCTCAAATTTGTTGGTACCCCTCCACAAAAAACAAAGAATGCACAATTTTCTCTGAAATAACTTGAAACTGACAAAAGTAATTGGCATCCACCATTGTTTATTCCATATTTAATAGAAATCAGACTTTGCTTTTGATTTTTTATTCAACATAATATTGTAAATAAGAAAACAAATGAAAATGGCATGGACAAAAATGATGGGACCGCTAACCTAATATTGTGTTGCACAACCTTTAGAGGCAATCACTGCAATCAAACGTTTTCTGTAGCTCTCAATGAGACTTCTGCACCTGTTAACAGGTAAATTGGCCCACTCTTCCTGAGCAAACTGCTCCAGCTGTCTCAGGTTTGATGGCCTTCTCCAGACTGCAAGTTTCAGCTCTTTCCATAGATGTTCGATAGGATTCAGATCAGGACTCATAGAAGGCCACTTCAGAATAGTCCAATGTTTTGTTCTTATCCATTCTTGGGTGCTTTTAGCTGTGTGTTTTGGGTCATTATCCTGTTGGAGGACCCATGACCTGCGACTGAGACAGAGCTTTCTGACACTGGGCAGTACATTTCGCTCCAGAATGCCTTGATAGTCTTGAGATTTCATTGTGCCCTGCACAGATTCAAGGCACCCTGTGCCAGGCGCAGCAAAGCAGCCCCAAAACATAACCGAGCCTCCTCCATGTTTCACTGTAGGTATGGTGTTCTTTTCTTTGAAAGCTTCATTTTTTCGTCTGTGAACATAGAGCTGATGTGACTTGCCAAAAAGCTCCAGTTTTGACTCATCTGTCCAAAGGACATTCTCCCAGAAGGATTGTGGCTTGTTAATATGCATTTTAGCAAATTCCAGTCTGGCTTTTTTATGTTTTTCTTTCAAAAGTGGAGTCCTCCTGGGTCTTCTTCCATGGAGCCCACTTTCGCTCAAAAAGCGACGGATGGTGCGATCAGAAACTGACGTACCTTCACCTTGGAGTTCAGCTTGTATCTCTTTGGCAGTTATCCTTGGTTTTTTTTCTACCATTCGCACTATCCTTCTTTTCAATCTGGGGTCGATTTTCCTCTTGCAGCCGCGCCCAGGGAGGTTGGCTCCATGGACCTTAAACTTCTTAATAATATTTGCAACTGTTGTCACAGGAACATCAAGCTGCTTGGAGATGGTCTTGTAGCCTTTCCCTTTACTATGCTTGTCTATTATTTTCTTTCTGATCTCCTCAGACAACTCTCTCCTTTGCTTTCTCTGGTCCATGTTCAGTGTGGTGCACACAATGATACCAAACAGCACAGTGACTACTTTTCTCCATTTAAATAGGCTGAATGACTGATTACAAGATTGGAGACATGTGTGATACTAATTAAAGAAACTAATTAGTTTGAAATATCACTATAATCCAATTATTTATTATCTTTTCTAAGGGGTACCAACAAATGTGTCCAGGCCATTTTAGAATATCTTTGTAGAATAAGCAATAATTCATCTCTTTTCACAGCTTCTTTGCTTTATTCTATGACATACCAAAGGCATGCAAGTATACATGATAAAATAGCTTTTAATTTCATCACTTTTCAGGAGGAATGAAGCATTATTTCAATGAGCTGTAAGGGTACCAACAAATTTGAGCACGTCTGTATATAATCTATGCATAAAGTAAACCCATAGGCTTGAAGTAACAGCAAGAAAATGTGACCACTAATCCACCTGTAGTGCTGTCATTTAAATATATGAACACCCTGAATAAAAGTGTGGTCAGCACAATGCTGATTATACTGTCGTCGTTATTTTAAATGGTATAAAAGCAATTGAGATGTGGATGCAGCTGTGTGCACACGAATGGGGATGAGGGGATCAGGTGCTGTTGACAGCCCTTGCAAGGCTGTCACCCCACAAGCCTGCCCTTACTGTATTTGACGTTGCATGCCATGTCATTTGCCGAACATGTCATCTCATACCAAGGCCTCGCACTGAGTGATGACTGATGCTGGTGAGTGAAACCTGAATAGGCGCACGCACCTAATAATAACAAACAGGCCGGTGTTAGCCGCCCTGGACGGGTGGAAACATGCCTCTCCCATGGAGACGCAGCTGTAGTGTATTGACGTCACTGTCATGGCTGCCACAGCCCCTCTCTTCTCCATCCCTCCGCCTCTACTAGCTGCTCCGAACATTGCCACACTTTAAACCAGTCAGGAGACAGATGGTGAAGTTCAGTGGTATTTCCACTTTTCTATTTCACAGGGACTCGGGCTGAACTGATGAGTACTGCATGACACCGTAACAGGGGCTGTGTGCATAGGGGCGCTGTTAAACCGTTCTCTTGAAGTCTAAAAGAAACGAAAACTGTTTCCTATAGTTTTTCTTAGGGAAATCGTACTCATTTTAGGTAAAACTATCTGGAACTGAAGTAGCTTTCTGAATGAGTGTTTAAATCTAGGCAGGGGGGATAGCAAATGGCATTAGTAGTAACTAAATGTTCTCTTAGGAAAGTTTACTGAGTTTATATCTTTTACTTTTTTGTGAACAAGACAGTACACTTACCCTAGGAACTTTTATTCATGGCACCACTGTCCTTAACTGAAGGCCTGCAGAGCTATCATTAAATAATTGCATGCAGCATAGTTTTTGTTATTTGGTATTTTATGAAAGCCAGATAGCACTGATGTAATTGCATTTTTTAAATACAAATTATAACACAATAAAAGGATCTCTACTAAAATAAATCTCTTATAGCATTCTTTATTAAGCCTCGGTTGCATGTCAGCACATTCTCAGATTTCTGGAATTAAAGAGGAGACCTCTGGATGACCGGCAATGTGTAGATCCCTGGAGGAGCTAAGAGAAGTGAGTGTCTGGAGAGGGAGTTACAAATCAAACCAGTCCCTTAGCTCTGAGTGCGACTGTGAGAGCGAGCAAGGGAGACAGACTGACTGACTGACACACAGCAACCAGAGAGAACTTAGCTCTTCTGTACTGGATGTTAAAATACAGTGAATGCAATTACACAATTAAATACCATTAAATAAATAGGTGTATAGCCAGCAAGGTATTTTTCAAAGCTCGCATTGGAATGTATCAGTTGTATTATTTAAATTTTTTTGGTGCAGCACTGCGCTAAGAAGAAGGCCTGGTAACATATGAATAGTCATCTGGGACCCCAGGGCCTGTTATGGGGCTGATCAAACTGATAAGGCAGACAGATGGAGCTGTCCCAGAGGCATGGCGGTCAGGTGACAGAGAGATCATTGCACATGGTCTCTGGGGAAGGGGAGAGCGAGCGAGAGAGAGAGAGAGAGAGAGAGAGAGAGAATTTACAAGGGGACAGCGCCTGGGTCACTGCTAACGCTCTAATGGATTAGGACTGTGGAGAAATGGAGCGTGGAGAGGAGAAGCGCGCACACTGTCATTTATCGGTGGTTGTCAGGGGAAGGGGGGGGGAGGACACTCAGTGAAGCCTGGCAGCCGGCTCACTACTAAGGAGGAGGTGGAGAGCTCATCTCTAAACCAGAAGCCATGAAAACTGGAGCTGGGTCCAGATTGCATAGCTCCTAGAACAGCTGGAGGCCCTTCCCAAAATAACACACAAAGCTCACTTCTCTTTTTCATGTACATTTCTACTGTACAGTTTAATCTACCACAGCCTACATTTTCATAAAGAGATAAAGTCTATGCTTATGATTATCTATAGACCACGCAATAATGGGATGTGCAAAGTATAAAGAGAGATATATTCTTTTTATAAGGTACTTAAGGAGCAATTGTCGTACATGTGTGTCTGAGATCTGACAGTTTATAGATGCACAAACTCTGGGCATATAAATACTATTAGGCCTGCTCTTTTGCGCCCCATGATGGCAGGGGTAATTAGTGCAAAATCTCAGCTTCCTTTTTGCCACGTACACTGTCCTTAATGCGTGATATACTGCTCAACGACATAGCCGGGCTAATACAGATTTTCTATCCCCCCCCCAGTGAAAGTACAATGAGGTTGTATTTTTTGGCATCCTCATGTAACGTTCCAGTGCTGCTCAGAGTCACATGAGCCTAGTTCTTATTATCCCTCTTTCCAGTCTGGGGGATTTGCATTTCATCCCTCACTCTGAGTCTGCTCTGCGCTCCTCTCTGCAGTGTGGATTTGGGTGTTTAAGTTGCAAGTTTCAATCTCATGTGAAGCCCAGAGGAACTAATTCTTTCTTGTTGCAGCTCAAGATATTTCCCAATCCGGCATTAAAAGACCATTCTCCCGTCTTCTAAGAAGACATAAACACAGGCCTGTGGTACTAAGCATCAGTTTTTAAGAGATTGCTGACTTCACAATCCTGCTCATCACTCCCAATCGGACTCCCATTCATGAAATTGCAGTTCTTCTGGCACTTGTATTTATTTACGCCTTTCAACATGTAGATGGTACTTTCCTTTAATAGTAAACCCTTTGTAATATTGGCTCCAGCAGTAATAGTTTTCTGGTTTTGCTATAATGTGCAGTTGGTATGATTGGTGTAACGATTGAATGTTACGCCTCTTAAGGGACCCTCATGTAAGAGAGATGCTGCACAAAGCTATCCTGATAAATTAAATAATAATTTAAAAAACGAAATGAATAATTTCTACAGGGCTCCCGAGTGGCGCTTCCAGTAAAAGCAATCGCGTAGAGTGCAGGATGCGCCCTATAGTCTGGACATCGCCGGTTCGAGTCCAGGCTATTCCTTTGCCGACTATTTCTGGGCCCGGGTGGAGGGAAGGTTAGGTCAGCTAGGGTGTCCTCGGCTCACTGCGCACCAGCGACCCCTCTGGTCTGGCCGGGCACCTGCGGGCTTGCCTGTAAGCAGCCCAGGGCTGCGTTATCCTCTGACGCTGTAGCTCTGGGTGGCTGCATGGTGAGTCTGCAGTGTGTAAAAAAGCGGAGGACAGCGTGTGCTCGTCTTTGCCCCTCCAAAGTCAGCGCAGGGGTGGTAGCGGTGAGCTGAGCTAAACAAAATAATTGGACACTACTAAATTGGGGAGAAAACAGCAAAAAAGTAATTGCAGACTACTAAATAAATAAATAATTTCTAACAAAATCCTTTTCATTTGCTGCCTTCCATAAATGCATTTTCTTAGGGCACTTTACACACAATCATCATCCTATTTGCAATAAAACTGTTCTGTGGTGTAACCATACATTTAAGGCGATGCTTATTAAATAGCAAAAGCTCCCCATTAAATGAAGCCAATTCAACGGATAGAGAAGCCGATTAAAGACCTTGCTTTTTGTTTTGAATAAGTGTTTTCCAATGTATCAGAAGTACCACTCGGGGCTATTTTTTGCTTTTCTATTCAGTTAATTTGCTGAAATAAATATGCAAAACAAATCTGCAAAACTGCAAAACATTTTTCATGTATTTTTTTTTTTTTACTGTGTGGAAAGCACAGTGGAAAGCTCTTCAGGCTGAGAAACACACTACTGCTCTCTGTCCTGCTGGCTTCAAAGCTGTCTGTCTCAGTCTGCCATTGCTTTCTCACCACGAAGCAAGTCACAACCCCACCCCCCAAGATCACAATCTCCAATAGAATGTGCTTTATAATAAACACCAGAGGCTCTCATTCAGATAAATAATGTTTTCTATACAATCGCCTCTTTCTTCAGATGCGTGCAATGACTGAACTGAATTCTTACAGAAAGCTAACTTAAGGATACCAGTTACTAATGAAATGGTGGAATAAATGGGCAGACCTAACCCTCCTAGACCCGTATAAAGGTCTAGGAAAGTTAGGTCTGCAGTGTTTAGATTTAGTTTAGTCTATTCATGCTCTGCCCACCACAGCACAGGTGCAGTGCATCTCAATAACGCAAGCACTGATACAGAGAGACCTTGGATTCAACCACATACCCATACTGACTCTTACATCTAGGTTATCCTTGTAGCTACAATTGCTGCACAAGGCTTAAATATAAACAACAAAACGTTCAGTACGGGATAAACCTATTGCAATTGCCATTGCACCTGCCTAGCCCCATATCTGTTAGCGTTGTTGTACTCACTATGTACAGTGCTCTGAGGTGTGCCTCCCATGAAAAGCACTTTGTAAGTCTTGAGTTTGTTGTTGCTATTGTATTGTAGACATCTTGCCTGTGAAACACACCTAACATTCCAGTTAAAATGGTGGGAATTGTAATACTCTAACCAAGCAATAATGAGGATCAAACTGCTGACCCTGTGGTTGCTAAGAGACTGTGTTCCCATTCTGAATAGATGAGCTCTTTGATTCCAGAAGGTACTCTAGTAGTGTATGTGGTGGAGAGTCACAGCAAGCTGGCTGCAAGGAAAACCAATGGAAAAAACGTAGAGAAAATAAGAAACAAAAAGTAGAAATGGCATTCAGCCAGACAGAGTGAAGAGACCTGTCTTTGACTTCATGACCACAATGCAAGCATTCTTTCCATACTATCAGTTTGTCACTTCTTGTTAAGTAGTATTAAACACATAGGTACTATCAAAGTAATATTGTACCAACACGCAAATGCTGTGTGCTTACACAGTCCTTAATATGTATTGTAGCGATCTCGGTTAACGCAAGCAGGCGCATCACACAGGGCGAGGCTTCCATACACAGGCGGAGGGCGGGCGCGCACCCGGGACCTCTCGCACTAAAGCATAGCGCCGATACTGCTGTACAGAAGAGCCGGCTCCTTTGCAAGGAGCGTATATCGGTATATCGGTCTTTGTGTGTGATTACGTCAGCTACCAGCCCCGCTGCTGCCTTCCCCCATGCAAGCTATTACTAAATGCACTTTTTAAAATATAAAATGAGCTCTAAATCAAACATATTATACATACTTTGTTATTAGCCCATATAGTAATAGCACTTACATGAAGCATTACATGTTGTGCCATTTTAAATTATAGTACATTTAGTAAAACTGAACGTGTATTGCTGTGTACTTACAACTTGGTGAATGCAATTTGAATTATTTCTGAACTGTACAGTATAATGGATTTGTATTACGGACTTTACGAGTGCATTTACCCACTTCAGCTCGGGAAGTCACGAGTCGACGCAACCTCTTCTGCTGGCTCTCGAGCGGTGTGTCAGTTTCATCACTAAACTCTCCGGCAGGCGCACAGCTCATTTCTGAAAATCAATACAGCTCCAGAAGGCACTGATTTCATGGAACAAGCTCAATATCAGAACATGGCTCAGAATAGACATTTTATTTCGAAAATTGAAGAAGCAGCAGCCTCACACTCAGATGCACATTGCTATCAGCATGAGAACCCCCAGGTCACGGCACCACTCGGCTTCTGTGTCAGTTTCTTTGTTGATAATCAGTGTAAATTATAAAACAAACGGTCTAGAGGATACCTCTCCAAGCATAAATCACGCATGCAAAGATTTACTATTCTTTCTCAACTCCACCACTGTGCAATCTTTGAAAAAACAAAGAAGCAGAGAGCTCCTGAAACTGACTCTAATTACTTTAAAGGGAGCTTTCCTTCTTCTCTGTCAAAGAGAGATGTTTGAGGATTTCAGCCTACATAAATTGCAGACAAATACACACAGGCATTGCTATACAGTATCCCTTCTATTCCCAGTGGGGTCACCATTATCTGTGAATAACTAATGCAATGTGCTGAACTAAACCGGTGCATTTCTCAAAAAGAGATGATCCCGGGGAGCCGGCAGCAGTTTTATAGCCTGATTGTAATGCAGAGCTGAGCAATACTTGCTCTGCAGCATTTGGCTTACTTACTTCTTAATCGTCATTGCTGAATATGATGTCAGCTATCTGCCTGATGCATAAAGGAATTCATATTGCATTCCTGGGCTCTGGCACCTGGGCTAATGGGACAGTCAAGTTACTGGGAAACTGATCTCCTTTCTCTTGCTCCCTCCCTTAACAGCCCCATAAAGTGGCTCATCAATTGCTATAAAGAAGTATCTGTTGGATGGGGTTTCATATCAGAGCCACTGTAAGGTGGAAAATATGGAGACAAATCACTTTAGTGTCTTTACTCCACTCAGCACTCAATAGTTTTTAGTTTTTCATTTTCTGTAAAACAATGCTATAAACATTTTCTTTAGCCTTTTGAGATACCCCAAGTCCCTTCAAAAATTAAATTACAGCTAACCAAAGCATACTGTCATTACCTATACACTACAACGGATGAAGCTGCCGTTGCAGATACATTGAAATTCTGGACAGATTATGATGTTGAAGAACACTGGAGGTTAAGGGGTTAAAAACAATGATGGTTGATATGCAGTGCATTGCACTCTGCACTTTAAAAACAAAAAGACCACCGTTTATAATATATTTTTCATCACTACAACACAATTCTCCTCCTCTTCTTTTATTTGCAAGGTTTCTTTTGTAAGACAATAATCCTTCAGTGCAAGAACTATTTATCACAGTGTTTTTTTTCTATTAAACATGCAGGTAGGTAGTTGCTTTGTTGTTTTTATCCTGGCATGTTAGCAGGTCTGGGCAAGGAGGTAAACTGAAGCATGATGCACCTACTGTACCTGTTTCCTTTGTTTGAAACATCTGCACATCATACATGCATGTTCTATCACTCACTGTGCCCGGTGGAGCTGCCCTCTTCAACATCATTATCATTAGTCAGAGAAGTTCAATTAGTGCACTTTTCTTTAATGTCCCTTTCATCTCTGCATGGGAATCAGATTTTTTTCGTACCAGCATTCCCAACACTACTCGGGGCAGTGAATTAGTACATAGGTGTTAGTTTTCTTAACCCAATGCTAATTCCACTATGATCAAAACTGGGCTTTGTGGAAATTGCCAGCATAGGTTTCCTATAGGCTTGTGTTTGTTCAAAGAGAAGAAACAGATTAAGGAACACAAATAAATACCTGAATGAAAAACAGAATATGTTGCAAATTGGACTTTATGCTGTATGTGTTTCCATGACTAAATTAAGATGACAGCAGCCTTCATGCAGTTAATTAGTTAATTAGATAAACGGTTTGCACAATACTGAACAACAATTACTATACCAATCAAAACAAAAAAACAGACAGATGAGAGAAAGAGAGATACATTTGATTTACAATCAAATATTCTTATTCAATAAAGGAATACTCAATGGATAAAGAAATGTCGTTTATTTTTATTGATGGTGTTATTTCCTACGCTGATAAAACAAAACAGACACAATCTAAATGCAAGTACTTAACAACAAAGAGAAACTAAAAGAGCAAAATACTCCTTTTCATTAGCCTGTTCCAAATTGAGCTTATTGTTACATTAAAATGTTAGCGGGATATATGCGGTATATTTACAAAAATACAGCAATTGTCTGAGTACAACATAGAGTTTGGAAAGGTGTCGCGGATACAGTTTAAATTAGATTACAAATTTACAGGCCCAAAGCACAATTGCAAGAAATGCAGAAGTGGGGACTTCACAAGCTTGTGCATGCAACTTTCTTTTTAAACCCTAAAAACAACACTATCCATTTCCATAAAAGTCTTTCTAACCAGTCTCAATACACTTGTGCATTAATTTAATGCATCATTTCTTCAGCACCCTACGCAATACCTTTTAGTTCAGCACATTCCGAAACCTCATTCTCTTACACAAACACATTGATTTGCTTCATTAGAGAATATGGGTACAGTACCTGCAGGACCATACATCACCTGTTTAGCAATATCAGTATGAACAGCTGGCATGTGCTTCTGCAATAATCTGTAGGGGAACTGCAATGGGAAAGTAGGGGGGCGGATACATTGAGTACATATACTGCTATGTATTATATTGCAGGAAAAACACCTCTCTGATTTGCTGCTGATCACAAGCAAAACTGTAAAGAAACTCATTGCACTGCTGAATTTGTTTGGCTAAACCGTTTAATCGGGTAAGGATGAAAGGCATAGCTGCAACAACCATCCTTCTTTTAACACAAGGGGCAGTAAATGCACAGCACTTCAATGTATTTACTGGCAGGAGGATGCTGCATGATTATATAGCCCCTGGTAGTCATTGACAAGAGGTCATTTTAACAACAAAAACAGTACGGAGAATCAAAATGGTAAAGGTCTGAACATGTGTAAAACATTCTGTCAGAATGTTGAGGAAATAATCACACAACTAAATTCTGCCTTGAAACACAAATTCAGCAGCTGCAAGCTGTCCTTTAGTTTAATATGATGTAAGCAAATGAAATATAATGGTAGCTCTTCCAGGAGGCAGGGAGCATTCAAAGTAACCCATCATTCATCTTGGAAACCAGTCTCTTACATCTGCTCTATCCCCCCCTTTAACAGCGTCTGATATCACCAGGAAGAAACCCATTATGATGATGTTTGACAGCCTCACAATTGATCTGCTTTTTAACCTTCCGATGGCTCCAGCAAGCAGCTCACAAAGACTGCCGGCTCTGTTCTGTTCTGCAACGGTTACTGTTTTTACTTTCTTATTTTTTAAACTTCTAAGGGGACCCCCTGAAAAAAATATAAAACAACACACATAACCATTTCTACCATGATTACAACACAGTGGGCCATACTCCACACTGTAGATCAGGTTTATTTGTGAAATTACATTTATTTTGGTTGATTTTTTTGTTGGAGCCATGTGATAAAACAAAGGCCACACAATTGCATTGATTTCAATGGATTGCCATTGGCGTAAAAGCTAATCCAATAGCATTCCTGTGGATTTGCAACCATTATTTTAAAGTGTTGCTGTGCCAATGTGGTTGGAGGAGGAAGGCAGGAAGGGGGGAGGGGCTGGGAGAAGAATTCCCCAATTCTGAACAGTGCAGAATGTTCTTATTTGTAAGGGTTGGGTCCATTTTCTGGCTCCTCCTCTTCACAGCCACAGGAGCAGGAGAGCTCCCTGGAGCAGCAAAGTGCAAAGAACCAGCGTTCCTGACAGCCACAGCTGCCCCGCTCCTGACTGGACGTTAGACACCGTGGCTTTCTCCGAAATAAGCTGAATTCCTTCAAAGCTTCCCTGGTTGCCTTCCCTCTTGTCTACCTACGGGCAAGAGACAGATGGGCATGAATATTAATGGTGCCTGACTGATGCCGTGCCGCTCGCTGGCCTGCAGGCAAATTCTTTCCTTGTGCCTTTTCAGAAAGGCGGAGCAGCAGCATCTGTGGGAAACTTGTCAGCAAGACAAGCGCCTGACAAGAAAAAATGTTTCCCAAACCTTCAAACTGCTGTTACATGTGGCGATCATCCAGTAGTTGCAACCACAGGAATGAGCCGGACTAGTACACTCATAGAGCTTTATATTCCAATGGTAAAATAACCATTAAAACTTAACCTTTTCATCACAAATTGCACAATAACCAACATACTTACTTCATTTCTAGTTCTGTAACTTTAACAGGTGTTTTTTTTTTCCTCATTATGAAACTTTAGAAATTTACACTGAAAATCATCCCCAATGGCAAGTCTTTTTAGACTCACCAGTTTATTTTATTCCATTAAACTCCAACCATCAAACCCCCTTCCTTCCCCTACACTCATTCCATAGTCCCCCCCTGCCTTCTGAAGTCATGTGATATGCGTTGACATGTACCTTTCCTATCTCGACTATAGCGTTGCCATCATCGTGCTGGTAGTGCTGAGAGGGTCTCACCGAGGGCTGGGTGCCCTCAAGTGCGTATTGAGCTGTGCTGGTCAGCGCACCAATGGAATTCACTGCACACCAAACAAGAGAAAACATATTGGGGATTTCTCATATACTTTAAAAGCCTATTCAAAACAAAGGTCTAGAAATAACGCTTTTCTACGATGTTTAGAATTATAAACGTTTCAGTGTTCTGTTGCTCTAGCATTGAGGGTTTTGATCATTTTTGTATGTTGCTTTGACTGACTGGCTTCAGTCTTGGTAAAGTGTCACAAGAGTTCACAAAATCAATATTCAAGCAACAAAACGTAACCAGTTAGAATGATTGCAAATCAAATTTTAAAAAAGTAAAGGGGGAAGGGGTAAACATCTCTTGAAATGGTAGCTGTATGTCTTTTAATATGACGTATTTTTATACATGGCTGCTTTGCGGCAGGTGAATGGAGAAGACATACATGGACGATGCATGCTGTTCACTCTGGTTTACTCGAGAGAATGGAGAAGACATACATGGACGATGCATGCTGTTCACTCTGGTTTACTCGAGAGAGTGGATATGGGTGCTACAGACACGGTACTTGCTGTTGCTGTTATAATGCGCTTCTCACCAAGGCAGATGTTCTGGGTGAACATCGTAAGGATCTTGTCACACTCCTGCTGCTTGTTGCCACTCCCCTCACAGGAGCACCACTGAGACACCTCAGAGCTGCTGTTGCTCTGGTAGTTTGGGGTCATGATGGTTCCTGGGAGAGAAACAGGAGAAACAGTTTCTTCATCAAAACCTTATTGCTCACATATTTCCCTGGCCAGATCCACCCAGCAGCAATACATTGTTATCAATCTGCAAAGCCTTCAGCACCAGGTCTTGAGCAGAAGCTGACTGTGTTTTGAAGTGGCTTCAGATTTCACCAGACAGACACAAGCTACGACACAGAGCATTATAGATTATATGTTGAACACACTGCTGTCACTTTATAATTGTTATGCATTACATCAGTCTGGTAAAATACTCAAAATAGATGGTGCATCTTTATTTTATTTTATTATGTGTTATTGGATTTATTGGACTAGTTGGTTCCCTGATAGTGTGTTTATGCTATTATATGGATCTGGAATAAGCATTTGTATTTTTCCATCTGTGGGACCAAACTGTACTTTCTTCCTTAAAATAGATGTGGGGCGCTGGTATATTGCTGCTAGCTACTTCTGGTGAAGTCTCCTGCAGGTAATTAGCCAATCACGTTGTGAATTGCGTGCCATTAACTGACAATAGCTGATAAATTTGGAATTTCCCCTGCTAACATAAACAGATGTTGTCGAAAGAAAGATAACAGATTGCATTGCCAACACCAGCACCAGCCCGTCTGAGTGATGTTTACACCTTGCATCTGTGACAGCAGTGGTCCAGTTTAATTAGCCTTTTTTCACAAGCAGATAAAAAAGCATTGCCCTTATATTCCTTGATAGACAGAACCAATTGTCAATGCATGTACAACTATAATTGTGTAGCAGTTTTAAATACTGCCATAAACAGACTATCATAGAAATAACATGATTATTACTTAAATTCCCCAGTTACATTGGTTCTAACTGTAGAATAGCAGCAATATTCTAAACTTCTCTGTAAATCCCAGTGTAAAAACTTAAAATGAGACTGTCACAAAGACGGCCGGAGTGGGTGGCGTCAGACCAGAGCCAGGAAATTAAACAACAAGAGAGAGGTGGAGTTTGGTGGAGCTGAGCGAATGGTCTCGCTCAGCATTTAATAAATAAACAGAACAGAAAATAAAAGGTTTGAACACAAAACAGGACACGGCACTTGAGGCCAAAATAAAGAGACAAACAAAACAGACTATACAGACAAACACGGTGAGTACAAACAACTACTTATTATTATTATTTTCGTCTATTTTCCTTTCTCCTCTCCACACCCGTTCTCCACTCACGAACACCCAACCCCGAGTGAGTCAAACGTGCATCTATATATACTGTTGTGCTGGGATTCAATTACTAATTAATTATTCACTTGAATCCCAGCACGTGAATTAATTACGTGCAACCTCGTGCTCACATATTAAATACTTTAAATGTACGTGAAGTGATGTGCAATCCCGTGCCTAAATACAATTATACATCTTAAATAACTCGTGCTGCACACACCCATTTATATCCCGTGCAGCCATCTCTATACACCAACATTAACACACGCAACATACAACATATAACACAGAAATGCACACAGGGGCGGGGCATATTGCCACAGAGACAAATACCATTGGATGTGGAATTTGTATTAAATCTCAAAAAGGCACACGTCTCGCTAAACAGATTTTTTTAAATTTCCAACAGCTTTCTCTGCAGGAAGGCAGAACTGGCAGACACAGCAATCCCAGAAGCCCTTCTGCTCTGCTGCACTTTGGTTGTTTGCCGTTTAGACAGATGGATCAACAGTTGGGTCTTAATTGGGACAGACTGAAGTCAGTCCAAAAGCAAAAGTCGTGTTTGGATGAAGGGCTGATAGCTGCCAAAATGAAAATAAAAAATAACAAACAA
The DNA here is from genome assembly GCF_902713425.1 of Acipenser ruthenus. Classification (NCBI taxonomy): domain Eukaryota; kingdom Metazoa; phylum Chordata; class Actinopteri; order Acipenseriformes; family Acipenseridae; genus Acipenser; species Acipenser ruthenus. The sequence goes on from NC_081210.1 coordinate 24,251,391, forward strand.
ACAAACGTTTTACCTTCAAACATGCTCCAGCATTTATCATGTTGGGCTTTCCAAGTATACCTAACAAGAGTCTTTTTTTTTCTTTCTTGCCTGTCCAATTAAATTATGGGTCAGTATTAGAGCCCAGAACCACAGTTGTTAGCTACCAGCGACAGCAGTGCACCACACTGAAGAAGGAGGGCACAAGACACTCTTCCATTCTGTTTCACTGTAGAAGCTTTTTCCAATCTGTTACTTAAATATTTCATCAATGAAATAATCCGGAACATAAAAGAACATAAGAGCGTTTCTGATCAAGGGAAATTAGTTATTAGTAGGTGACTGATCCCAAAACTCTGTCAAGTTGGGTCTAAAACAACTCCAATGAGTCAGCATCAACAATTGTATTATTAACAAAGGAAACATGTGCACTCTTAGAGCAGCACGGTTACTTAACACACCCTTGCAATGGAATAGAATGGAGGAGATAGAAGTGCCCCTGCTCTAGGGAGTAAAGCAACAGAAAACTAAACTAAGCAAAGCTAACTGAAGGAGGTGAACCTTATATTGTGACACAGCAGAGGCTCGGCACATGGGTGCATGGGTATGTGGGTGAGCACCTGTGTGTGAGAGTGTGGTGGCCATGCTTACAGAACCATACATTTACTTGCATTTGTTGTTGCTGCTTTACCATGCTTTCCTATACCAGGCTGTGCTTTTGTGATGGTGTACCACAGAAAACCTTTCGGAGGGAATTAAAGACAGAACACTGAGAAGTCTTTTACCGATCAGTCCTGAGTAAGACTTGAGACAGGCGGCTCCGTTCTCTCTCAGGCAGCCTGTTGTGGAGATTGGGGACGGCTGACATTTGGAATGAAAATCAGCCAGCCTGGACCTGGGATAAGAGAAGGAAAGAACAACACTGTCATTAACACTATAAAACTCAGCTTTGGCTGTGAAACTGTGGCGAAATAGGACCCAGCTAGTGTGAACAGGACAGAGACAGCTTCTCTCAGCTCCCTCCACACTTGGCTACATAACAGAACACTTGCGTTTTTAATATTACTGAGGTACTGTTAGTGCTGAGTCTGCAACATCTGCAAGGTCCATTTCAATTTTGTGTTGTCTACAAAGCTTGCTATTTGCATGTCGATCCAGGTGATTTGTTTAAAACAGTTCAAGCACTGACCCTCTTGCCTCCCACACTTGCTGCCCCAAATGAAACAGCACCGTGCCGGCTGCTCACTCACTTGCACAGCTCGTCCTTCAAGCAGATCTGCTGCAGGTAGAGACAGTTGGGTTTCTCCTTCTCCTCGAAGGAGCAGGAGGGCACGATGGCCATGCGGCGGCGCTCTCCACACAGGGCGTTGCTGCACTGGCAGAAGAGAACGGCAAAGCTGTACTCCTCGGGCACGCGGTCCAGGAAGCGCCGGAGAGCTTTGTGACATTTCTGCCGGTTGCAGGTGTCAGTGCCGCTGACCCGCTTGGTGCAGGCCAGCACGTACTCAGAGCGCAGGTTTCCACACTTCTCATACAGACCGCAGGCCTGTGCAGCCTCCAGACACGGGTTATCCCATTCCGTCACAATACTGGAGCCTGAGAAAAGAGCAGGGGACAGTCAGGCTCTAAACTAGCAAGAGCCCTGAGTGTTCTCAAAGACTTTACTCCAGTCTTTTATCAATGTAACAAAATGAGAAGAAAAAAAATCTTTAGTTTTGTAACATTAGTAGATTTGGAAATATGTCCCAGAGGGTTGCGTGGTGTACTTGACTGTATTTTAAAGCAAGGAAAGATCTAGCTTTTTAACCTGACATTGAACATGACTGTATGCCTTGTGACCTAAGGCAGGTCATCGCAGGACTCTGAAGCAGGATAGTCACATCTAGTGTGGTGACTGAGCTGCTGATTTTTGGCACCGAAAGTGGCTGATAGCTGGAGGCTCTTCCTAATGGCTAACTGGCAGAGGACTGGGTTCACAGTCCACGCTCACACACACTGGGAGCAGTTGTTTGATTCCCAAGCCAGTGGACCATAGAAAGGTAATGGATATCCTTATTAGGATCGCAATCTGTCTCATACAGGCTCTTTTGTGTAAACCTGTGACCATTGTCCTTGAGATCTAAAACAAGTAGCTGGTTCATTAGTCTGCAGCCTCTCCTGTTAGCCCAAGGCTTAGGTAGGGCTGGTGGTTACAGGCTAATTACCAACATCGACTTCTGATCCCTACATCTTCTCATTAACTGTATTAACATATACTAATATCAGTTTTCATCCAGCCTGTGGGCAGGCATGTTGTTTCTGGTAGTGGCAAGGCTGTTTTTCTTTCTTACCTGAAACAATTGCTGCTAGTCTGGAGTTCTGAATGGCCCACATCTGGTCTGTTTCTAGATCTTCATAGGGAGAGGACTCCAACTCATAATAACCTGGGAACAGAAACACAGGGGATTTAGCACGCTAACCAATCCACAATACAGAATGTGTTCAATAAATCACACAAGAAAGGTATTGTACTGTTGTGGATCTGTTGGTAAATGCTGGTGGAAGTTGGATGAAGTCTATAACCCCTGACTGGTCAGATTTCTCCACCAGATCTCACTGGTCAAACCTTGTCCTATATGAGAACATGGCTATATATATACATATACACACTGGGTTCTCTAGCAAATCCATGCCCATCTAAAATGTACAAGGCACTTAACACCAAGTCATTGTGAATTACCTTTATGTACATATAAACATAGATTTAATATCGACTGTGTTTAAGTAGATGCCTCAGGCCTGACAGGCTTGAACACACAGGCTTTTGCTCCATGAGCCTGCCCTGATAAGAACAAGACCCCACACAGGACAGTCTTCTCCTGCTGAACAGGTTTGGAATGTGAGAGCCAACAGTCCAATTGCTCTTGACCACATCCTGCTGTGTTACTTATAACACAAAATACTCTGGCAAAACACCCGTTCAAAATATTCCTTCAGTACCGATACTGCTAAATATCTTATGATTGAGTGCTTTTAAAGTTTTTCACATCACTTTTTTTATAGCTATCTACAGTAGATAATGCTATGTATTACCATTTAGATTATTTATTTTAGAGGCAATAATTACACATGTAATTACACAAGAATAACTACATGTTTATTACAGTGTACTTACAAAAGACGTTACCATAGTAACTACATGGTAACTATACTTCTTGCAGAGGGATTATTTCCCTATAAAGACGTCGATGCAAACGAGGGTGCGAGCCTTACTGTTTGAGAAGCGAACTGTCCAGTACACTGTGAGGCAGTGCTCCTCCCTCCTGTTTCCACGGTGACATTTACAACGGAGCAGGGGGCTTTGGGCCAGAGCGGCTTCGGCAGTCAGGCACTCCTTCCTGGCCTCCGGGCCGAGGGGAGAGACTGCCTCCTCAGCCGCGCAGTACTCCAGCACCCGGTAACTGCTGTTGCACATGCGATCAGACACACAGAGCCGCTCTGCCTCCACGCAGTCGTGATGGAACCCGTTGTGACCCGCCTGCAGGCTGCCTAGGGGTCGGGGTGAGAGGCGGACAGAAATGTGTCAAACAAAACAGTTAAAGGTTTTACTATTTGTCAGCTTTATGCAGGTATCATTTTCACTGTTCCCAGTATTTTTTGCACTTCACTTTATACCATGCTTTTCCCACAGTTATACCATGCATTTACTACAGTTTATCCTGGTTTGCCATGTTTTTTTAATATGCTTTATCATACCGCTTTGTGCTTTATCATGCTTTCACTGTGCTTTATTACACTTTGCTAAGTTTTTCCTATGGGAAACTTCTATAAGGGTCATTATTTCCTTCTTGGACTCCACTTAATACATGCTGTGGGTCAGGTAAATGAAAGGGACATTACATTATCCCCAGCACTATGCCTTTAAGTGGCATTTAAACAATTATTTTGTACTGTGTCCAGAAAACTAATGCACATTTAATTAGCTGGCCCAGAGAGCATACTTCCTATAATATATCCCACTTTCCATACATTACACTATGTAACACAATTTTTGTTCCTGGGTAGTAAGTGTTATTGCCTGAAAAGTATAGAAAATGGCTATTATTCCCCACAAACTTTGCTTTTGTGACCAGGACAGTGATATTTTGAAATTTACCTATTTCCAATGAGAAAACAGGCGAATTTGTGTCTTTTCGTTCACATAAAGTCAGAAAAAAACAACATATGAATCAAAATTAACATGTATTTATACTAAAGTAATACAAAATGACTACAAAAGATTTAGAAGTGAGTAGTTTTTCAAGATTTACAATTATACTGTAAATCACTTTCACGAATCAGCCCCCAAATGTAGTCTCGTTATACTGTCCTTGGTAGCAGCGTTCAAAGTCCAGTATATCCTGGTGGAAGTGCTCGCCTTGCTCCTCCGAGTACGCTCCTATGTTCTCCTTGAATTTATCAAGATGAGCATCAAGGATATGGACTTTGAGGGACATCCTACAGCCCATTGTGCCGTAGTTCTTCACCAGAGTCTCAACCAGCTCCACATAGTTTTCGGCCTTGATTGCCCAGGCAGCCCCGAACCACTGCGACAAAGCTGTTCCAAGCCGCTTTCTCCTTACTAGTGAGCTTCTTGGGGAATTCATTGCACTCCAGGATCTTCTTTATCTGTGGTCCGACGAAGACACCAGCTTTGACCTTTGCCTCAGACAGCTTAGGGAAGACGTCTTGAAGGTACTTGAAGGCTGCCGACTCCTTATCTAGAGCTCTGACAAATTGTTTCATAAGGCCCAATTTGATGTGCAGTGGTGGCATCATCACCTTCCGGGGGTCCACCAGTGGCTCCCACTTGACGTTGTTCCTCCCCACAGAGAACTCAGTCCGCTGTGGCCAGTCCCGCCTGTGGTAGTGCGCCTTGGTGTCCCTGCTGTCCCAAAGGCAAAGATAGCAGGGAAACTTGGTAAAACCGCCTTGGAGACCCATCAGGAATGCCACCATTTTGAAGTCTCCTATGACCTCCCAGCCGTACTCATCATACTTCAAGGCGTCCAGCAAGGTCTTGATGCAGTTGTAATCCTCTTTGAGGTGCACCGAGTGAGCCAGGGGAAGAGACAGGTACTTGTTAGCATTATGGAGCAGCACGGCTTTGAGGCTCCTGGATGAGCTGTCAATGAAGAGGCGCCACTCATTCTGGTTACAGGCGATTCCGATTGCCTCGAACAGACTGGTCACATTGTGGCAGAAGCAGAGCCCATCTTGACGGGTGAAGAAGCTGGAAAAAGGTTGGTGACGCTTCCTCTGATCTGTGACTTGCACACTTTCATCCAACAAGTTCCACTGCTTGAGCCTAGACGTCAAAAGCTCGGCATTGGACTTGGTGAGACCAAGATCTCTAATCAAGTCGTTGAGGTCTTTTTGGTTGGGGTAGTATGGGTTTCTCTCCTCAGCTCCACCTCTGAAATTGTCATCTGGATCTACAACGTCTTCCTCGCTCTCTGACTTGCTGCTCTCTTCTAAAGACGGCTGCTCTCTCTCCGGAGGAGTGGGTACAGGGAGCTCATGGTAGTGTGGCACCAGGGCGATGGATGAAGGAAGGTCCGGATACATGATAGCAGGTGCATTCTTGCCAGTCTGACGTTTGGAAGGGTCCACCATGCAGAAGTAGCAGTTGCTTGAGTGGTCAGTGGGTTCCCGCCAAATTCTTGGGATAGTGAACTTCATGGCTCTCTTTTCCCCTCTGTACCATCCTACAAAAATACATTTATTTCACCCAGCACTGAATCTATCTGGAATGTTCTGGAAAATAGGTACATTTCAAAATATCACTGTCCTGGTCACAAAAGCAAAGTTTGTGGGGAATAATAGCCATTTTCTATACTTTTGAGGCATAAGCAATTAGGAAATAACACTTACTACCCAGGAACCAAAAAATAAATAAAAAATTGTTACACAGTGTTATTAATGCACACTTTTATAAGATGCTTCTGGATATTGTAGCTGGACAAATGAAAATCACCATGACTTTGTTCAGTTGGGGTTTAACTATTTATGAATTTCCGCTGTCTTTCAGCATAAGACTAGAACACAGTACTGGGACTGCACAGCTGATTGTGTAATTAGTGAGGAAGATGCATTAGTCTGCACTATGATAGTTACAGTGAATTTAAACTGCAGATATTGCTATTGCTGTGCTCCGATGTAGAGCCATATAGCATGTTCCTTGACATTATATTTTATATGCCCATAGTTATATTTTCAGTATTTAGCACTATGAAGCAGCAGCTTAAATTGAAATATCTACATAAAAAATCAATTATGCATACACTATATATAACATCTCTCTGAATTGGATTTTTTCAGAAAAAATGTCTCTCTTTTCTAAAACTACCCCAATTAAAAAAAAGGACATGCTTGAAAGATAGCTAAATGCCAGGTTAAAATTATTTTTCCCTGTGGTAAGAGAATTCTGTGGAAATGTTTGATGCAAACCTGGTAGTTACCAATGCATACAAAGTCACACTGGAGGTGTATAGATCCCCACTCGCTCTCTCTTAGGTATATCCGTTCACAGAAAGGTTACACATAAACAAAGGGATCACTCTCCCTAGAAAAGATGAAACCATAGAATATGATGAACTATTCTTATTTATGGTCTGTCTGACCCACAGCGGTATCTTGCTTGTGGCTCTACTAAATAAGTCATACTGCTCTATCTTACTGTATCTGCAAATGGAAATATTTTTCAGTGCAACTCTCAAATCAATAGCTTTCTATTGGGAAGGATTTGGGGAACATTTTGAAGGTTTAGCGAATGCCAAATGTGTTGGTTTCTATAGCAACCTATTTTGAAAAACTTTTTTTTTTTTTTGCATACATTTCTGAAGTTTTTTTTTTTTTTGTGGGACAAAAGTGATTCAGCATTTTTTTAAGGCAATGAGATTAGGTGTGTTATTGTGTTCTGCAGCATGACCCAGCTGAGTTGCTTGCCAAAGCAAGACATAAAACATATGGCAACTGTACCTTCGTAAACCAAACGCCACGTTATTCAACAGTAGGCTAGAATAATAAAATAAAATAAAACCTCTAATCTCTTTCCTTAGGAAAGATCTGAGGATCTGCAGTATTATTATGGCTACGGCAGTATCTGCAGGCTGCATTGTGTCAACACCACACAATCTAACCATGAAGGTGTCTCAAGGCCACTTCAGGCAGTGTTAGAAGGTGACAGATGCTTGTTTGACGCAGGTAACTACAAACCAGTGAATGCAAGAACGTGAGGCAGCCGGACAGCTTGAAACAGTCCCCACCTCTTTGGACGCTACCTGTGAGACTACTGCCTTTTACAAAGCTGGAGACACTGAGGGTGTTTTAACTTACTGTAGTACTTGCGCCTCCAGAGGAATGTCATTGTGGGCTTCAGTTTCCAATTACCTCAATTAAAACACTCTAGGTTCTATAAAGTGGCATGCGATTTTAAGATGTTTTTATGTTATGGCCATCATGCTTCAACCTGAGCAATTATAAATCCCCAAAAGCCCCTACAAGCATTGCAGACATTAGAGAGGCAGAAATCAATGAAGAACTGTCTGAAGAGAGGATTCTCACTGTCATCCGCGATCATCGCTAATGTAGAAACCTCCAGAAAATGACTATCTGCATACCTGTCATATGTGGAATCTTAATGTGGGCTATCAATTTCTCAAACACTCAGGATTTGCAGCACTCAGGATTTGCAGCATAGGGCAGCAGTGTGGAGTAGTGGTTAGGGCTCCGGACTCTTGACCGGAGGGTAGTGGGTTCAATCCCTGGTAGGGGACACTGCTGCTGTACCCTTGAGCAAGGTACTTTACCTAGATTGCTCCAGTAAAAACCCAACTGTATAAATGGGTAATTGTATGTAAAAATAATGTGATATCTTGTAACAATTGTAAGTCGCCCTGGATAAGGGCGTCTGCTAAGAAATAAATAATAATAATAATAATAATCCCCAAGAGCTCATGATGCAAACCTGAGGCTTTATCAGCTTAAAACACAGCACTTCAGAGGTTAATGCTGCAAGCTCCTCCACCACAGGGATTACAGCATGGAGCTCTGTTTGAGTAAAGGGTTAGTTGTATTGAAGTCCAAGAACATTTGGGCATTTGAAGACAACTGCAATATTTAGAGACTACATCAAGAGCTTCAGGATGCTGCAATCAGACAGAAGTGACTCATTAAGCAAACAAAAACAGTAATGATTAGGGGCAGAAGCTTACATTCCATTTTAATGAAGACACAATGCTTTTTTTTTTACATTGCTTATACCATGCTCTGTTGACCATAATTGATTTACCATGCGAATCATGATTTCACTGTGCTCTGATTTATTATTCATTTAAAGGGATCCTAAATACTCCTTAGTTGGTTGTTTGCTATAACTATAATACATGTTAACGAATACAAGTTAATTGCAAACGAATTGCTCAGTGCAATCAGTTCTGGCTTGTGTGGTAAAAATTTGAGTATGAGAACGAGAAGATTACTTCCAACATACAATTATTTCATGTGTTAAAATAGGATTTATAGATTACTCCAGAAGCTCAATTTTGGGTGTAAAGCTGTTTACGGGGCTCCTAACTGTTTCCACGCTACTTCCCACTTTTTACAGCTCGTGCAGTAAGCTGTGACAGTGTGCGCTTTCTTTAGTATCAGAAAGCTTGTATTCCTATTGTTTATTTTAGAATGACGAAGCCTAACTGTTCCTTCATTCCTTGTCAATAGTTCTAGAACGCAATGCCCCAAGGCCGTGGCAGAGACGTTTCCATGATTAGAAGGGTTTTTTTTATTCAGAATTTCACACAATAGAGACCTGATTAGAGGACTTAGGTAGTTAATCTGATTGGTTTGGTACTCCTGCCTTCCTGACATGGTCAGCTACCTACCAGACTTTCTATTGCTGAACAGGAATAATAGATTACTGATAGATTTCTGATGTGTCAGTATTAAGGTACACACACCTGAATCCACACAAAAGCGTCATATGTACCACTCATTTTTTGTATATGCCGATAATGGTGTGGTGTAAAGTAGACTCAGTTACAATGGGCAAGACAGTAGATCTGACAGACTGCTAGGCAGGTGCTTCACACCAGGAAGAATCTCAAAATTAGTGGCTCCAAGTAGATTTTGCTTTGAGGAATTGTCACATATTTCTCCAGAAGATTTACAATCAAATCAGTGCCATCCTGGTAGCCCATAGTGGCCCTAGAACGACTTTTGATTAAACCATATCTACAGTGTATCTTCCATCTGCATACACATGCATATCGTTCATATGGATACAAATCAAGCACGTAGAGATGCTACTGTACCCCCCCGTGTGGAGGAAAGTAGTATTGCAGGTAGTGTTCACCCAGTTTTAAATGCAGTGCTTTAAATGCTAATAACTAATGTTTTGTAATGTATTTATTTTAGCGCATCACATACACTGTGTCCTGAATACTTTAATATATTGCAGTAATGTTACAGTATATTTTTGGGTGTAAAGAGCTGTTTTGTTTTATTCTCCATTATTATTATTATTATTATTATTATTATTATTATTATTAGTAGTAGTAGTAGTAGTAGTAGCAGTAGCAGCAGTATACTTTGTTTTCAATTTTCTACAAAACAGCATACACTAAAAAACCTATCTACCACTATAGGATCAGCACAATATATAATAGCTACATGTAAAGTTTATATATATATATATATATATATATATATATATATATATATATATATATATATATATATATATATATATATATATATATATATATATATATATATAGCGTTTTCATGAAGTAAATGATTGTTTTAGAAGCAAATACACTTAACTATAATTAAACCCATTAAAACCCTAGGCGCGCACAAATAGTCTATGCTATTTTTGTTCATCTTTACTCCCGTTATTTGTGCGATGCATACCCCAGTTATTTGCCGTGCCTTTTTTCATACAGTGAGAGTGTGTCCGCGTGTGCAGAATTGACTGGAATGTCCCGTGGGATCGTTCCAGACTATATTACCAAATGCACACGCATTAACACTTCCTGTAAATTAAGACCAACATTAAAAATAAGGTCAGTCTGGTTGTTCGATAAAAATGTGCAATACAGTAAAACGACACCGTGTGCTCCTCACATGCAGTCCAACACTGAAATGCACTTTCACTGGATTTTACTTGAAGTCAAAAAGTCGCATTTGTACTTTCCAAACGCAACAAAATAACACCACAATGAACAAGCCGCTTTCCTAACAACAGAACAGCATAGCGACGGAAACAATATGATAGCCCTTACACGGTTATTAATTCCCAAACTTGAATTGTAACCAGAGACATGTATTCATCATAAGCAAATACAATAATATCGCTCCATGACAAATCACATGGCGTAGCATATATTTTGCGACTCGCGTCAGTTTTAAAAATAACAACAACTACATAAAGAACAATACTTACCAGAAATCAATACATGAAGCACACATCCCCAAAAGATCATGATAAAGCTGTTGAGAGAACACTGATCCAATCCCGGGAAATGTCTGAAGAAGTTTCCCATCACCTAACACTGTCTATTATTATTATTATTATTATTATTATTATTATTATTATTATTATTATTATTATTTACGAATCCATTATTCCAGAGCGCCAATTAAACACCACTGTACCGCTGCTTTATATCCAAAATACTCCTATCTTCTCCTTTTAGTCCAAGGAAGGCGCGTACTCAGTTTTGTTCGTCCAGTCCACAGTGTCAGTTTTTAAATTGAATTAAAATATACTGCAAAACTAAACGATACTTTTCAAGATAACCTGTTAATAACAGAAAAGACGTATGCTTTTCTCTACAAGTGGTCTACTCAGTGGCAATATGAGTGAAGCACATAGGGTTGTCTTCTGTCTCCTACGGTCGTGCGTGTGTGTGAGTGTGTGTGTGTGCGTGTAGCAGGTCCGCTATACTTGCTTCAGAACGTCCCTTCTAATTATGCGCTGACCATGCCCAGTGCCAGTAATCGAATGCTTCACTCAGTGCGATCACATTATGTTTAACACGAGGAGCTTTGGCGTGACTGGTCTTGCAGTGATCATCAACATTCATTAACGTGAATGATGTTACAGTGGCGACTGCAGAATCCAGCAAGACACACGCCGCCAAATACAGCATGCTTTACAGACAGTGAGCGGAGCAGACAAGGGGGGGAAACCGCTGCAGGTGCTGTACACTGTATTTGCATTTGGGGGAGGTAAATATAAAGTGTTTGAACTTCTCTGTCTCCCAGCATACACGCTCACCTTAGGCTATACTCTGTACAGGTGGAGTTAACAAAGCATATGCGCAATGTAACATCAATGTGAGTCTCCGCGTTTATGAGAGGAGCTGTTAGGCTGTTCGATTCGGGTTTTAATGGCAAGCTTAAACGGTTTTAATAATTCATAAAAATAAACTAGAAGATCAAATACATTTGCTACATTACATCTCTTTGTAGCGTTGTTGAATAACCAGGGCTCCAGTTCATCGTCGAGGTGAAATTTTAAAAACAGCAGCATTTAAACACGACCAACGACCTCTGTCACTTTTTAGTGCTGTAGGTGAACATTTCCCACAGCAGCAGTAAAGCAGCCCGTTTTCGCCTTTACAATATTGAGAAGTTTGACTGCAGTCAAAAGTACTGCGCTTCTATTTACAGCACTTCTTAACACAAGGGGAAATTATCAGTTAACACAAGGAAGTGAATGGGCGGAATAAAATGAATTTGGATTTAGAACCTGTATAATGTATAGCGATGTGGAATTGACAGGAAATATAGAAATGCCGTGCTGTTGTGAAGTAGAGAACATGAGTGCACGTGCTGCAATCCACATAAGATAATATTACAATCATAAATGTACGGGGGGGGGGGGGGGGGGGGGGGGGGGTGATATCAGGAACATAATGGTAAATATACACTAGGCCTATAGGAAATCAAACAAGTTAAACAGGATATTAAATTAACAGTTAATACGAACACGATAAGCAAGTTTGCATTTACGAAAATGGAACACGAGGTTCAGTTTATATATATCACTGCAATTAAGCCTATTTGATGTATGTTTCTTATATCACATAACATACATTTTCAAAATAACATTTAAAAATTGAATAAATGCATCATATCCTGGGGAAAATAACATTGATTCCTGAACCTGACCGACATCGGTTGAGTGCGCATGGCACAGAGTGAGCTGGCAAGAGGAGCGTTTGGTTTAACGGACCTTAAGAAAAAGGGTAGTTCAGATTGACGCTATTAGTCACTGTCTAATCAAGACAAACAACTCGGGTAGTTTGACTAAAAAGCTAGCGCTACCGCTTTTTTATATATATATATATATATATATATATATATATATATATATATATATATATATATATATATATATATATATAAATAGATACGGTAAAATGGATACACGGGCAGCTGACAGTTGAATATATGCATTATTCAATTAATTATAATGCATCATTCTTTTTCTGTGGGCGCTGCTACTGTATATTGATGGCTAGTTGCGGAAATTGAAAACTGCGACAGCTTTGAGAACAACCTGTCGTCATAATTAAAGACTATCAAATCTCTATGGAATTAATTTACATATCCATACATTCCTTTAGCTTGGATCCTGATCACAAGCAAGTCTGACAATCTAACGGACATATGTGCCGACATAGACAATATTCCATCCGCATAGAATGATAACTCTTGGGATTTGCAGCCCCCCGCCCCCCTCCCCCTTTTTCATTTGAACGATAGAAGCACGTCCAATCCACCTAGCACTGACAGTTCAATGAAGAGGGATGAGTTTAGCAATTTGCTACCTGGATTTCTCATCATTTCCTGAGAGAGGAAACATCTTTCCACCTAACAGGCGTTTCTGGCTAGTTAAGCTTAACAGAGGAACGTGTTTTAAAAAGTTACATAATGTCTGCATTTTAGAATATATATTTTGAGACTGAAATAAGCAGCATGAGACTCGCTAATCCCGCCCCAGAATCAATCATATAGAGAGGAGGTGTAGCTCTGGGGTGATACTGTATGAATCCTTTTAATGCTCCGAGGTTTGAATCAGGATCAAGGTCAGAGTGAGCCATTAAATGTGCTTCAGTAGGTTTTATCCCATTATACATAACGTTTCCTGAAACAGTATTATCAGAATCTGGTGCAGTATTTGAATAGGCTTTTGCTGTTTAGATACCAAGATTCCAATGCAAAGGAAAGTTTTATGATGGGAATAAAGCAATTGCATTGGTATACACACTTGCAACACACAACAAAGGGGCAGGCGCATTTCTGTTCTGAGTAGTTTCTTGTTAGTTTTAATACAGCTAAAATCAGATGCAATTATTTAATTCATCTTGTAAATTTGTCTTTGCACTTGCTTCAAGATAGAGACGGTTGTTTTTTGTAATATTTTTGGGTCTGACTCATGCCTCGCTGATGGGCCGTGAGCAGAAAAATCTGCTAGATTTTCCAGGCCAGATGTCCAGCCCAATGCCACCTGTCTTTTTCTAAAACCCCCTCCCCATTATCCAGGAACCTTGTTTGATTTTTGTCCCATTGAGACGATGTTCCCGACAATACCAGGAATGTATCTTCAGCCCTCCTGGAGGAGTTTTATTTCTCTGAGCACCTAAAAAAAACACTTTGAATGTTAACCTTTAGACTTTAGACTGCACTGGCATGTTCCATATATTTGCAGCGTGATGAATGTGTAAAGTTGTCCGGTCCCAACCCCCCCCCCCCCCCCCCCCCCCCCCCACCGCCGTTGAGGAGCTGCTCTTCGGTTCTATTTGCTGCACCATCAAAAAAAAAAATTGCTTTTGATTTACTCCTGAGAGACTGGGGATCCTGATGGGTGAACTGTGGGCAAAATGCACATCTTGCATGATAATTGTGAACGTTTCGAGGTTTAATTGAGTGCTCTGCCGGTAAGAAAACAAAAGCAGTGTTATTACTTCACTCTTTCTACCCTTCTGGGCTGCAGTCATCACAGTCTGGCATTACATTGCTTACTCATTGGGTCCCTTTGGGAGCTGTTTTTGTTCAAGGTGAATTAGTCAAACTCTTACTCTGTGCCAATACTTACACTAGACAGCATTCTACAATTCAGTTCAGGGTTTATTAAGCATAACCAAGGTACGTATTTTTAAACACAAGCTCCCCTCTCAAAGCTGTTTCTTTTGTGAAAGTAAAACGACCCAGTAATGTTTAAATCAAGTAAGAAAAAACACTTAGATGAACTTTAAAGTTAGTTACGCTAATTCACCACCAGGTGGCCGTGCACATAACGTACATACCCCATAAGAATCAAAATGTAAAGAATAACATCCAGGAGTATTTCTCCCTCCTAGCTATTTCCATTTCAGGTAAGTGACATCATGCAGCAATCTAATTCATGATAGGCTGAGGTCATCAGAAGGCTTGCAGTTCTATCTGAAATCTTTCCAGAAAAGACTTCAGATGATTTTAAAAATGACATCTCACATCATGGGAGAGAAGAGCGTCCGAAATATATCTGCCTCTTTAATCAGTGTCTTCAGGAAAAAAAAGAAAAAAAAAACTTTGATTGGAATTCACTTCCAAGAGCGAGATAGCAGTTCCCTTTATTCCCAAGGGGAATAGAAACTGTATTCATTTATTTCTCAAAGTGGAATTATTTTCTCATTTCTCATTTATTGCATTTACTGAAATATTGTTTTATGTAGGTGATAGTGCTTTGACTATGAGATCACGATGTGTTCTTCAGTTCTAGTTGCCTATCATAGAAATGCATGGATCAGCCATAGTATTAGTAAGCACCAGCACCATCTAGTGCACAGCAATGTATCACCAGCAAAACAAAAGGAAGCAGGATCCACAGTGGCAGATCACTAGACTAGGCCCTGCCTCATACGTCAGTATAGACAGTTGGGCTGATCTAGCTTGTGTTACACACCTCTGGCAGGCAACTAGGACTAGGAGAGCAACTACTGAATAACTAAGGTGAAAGCAAATTCACAGACAATTCAATCATTTGAAAAACTGTTCAAACAAAGAAAAATCTGACACAACTTCAAAGAACAGATCACTGCGGCAGTGACTCACTAGAAATGATGCAGTGTACACGCCAATAATATTAGAAACAGGCCAGTCCAGGTTAAGATATTAAACCAAGACATGCATTGTAAAATCAGCCCCCTTGCTGCTAACAAAGAATTCAAAACTGTGTCTCCCCATAGAAAACCAACGTTTTCTCAGATTTGCTAACATCTTAAAAGAGTGTTGAAGACACATGGCGAGTCATCATGCTGATGCTAATCTTCTCCTGTTTTCTTTCTGTATGTCTCCCTTCCCCCCTGATGGAAATGAACAGAACATTGCTCTAATGTAATCTGTCGTCTGTGTCTATTTCGTTATTATTCTCAAGGCCTGGCAGAGGCTCTTCATTTTTATGAGCCATGTGCCTCAGCGGAGATCTTACCATGAAAGTTAATGTTTGTCCTGGATACATTTTCAGAGAAGCAAGAACCAAACATCTCAGGATCAGTCCCCATTGTTATTAAAAACGTGCCAACCTAAATAACTGTATTAGACACTTTGGGTCATGAATTATGCAGATGTAATGGAAAAAATAAATATGTGTGTGTGTGTGTGTGTATATATATATATATATATATATATATAAATTGTATACTTTAACCCTTTTAGTCCGGAATTATTTTTTGTCAAGCTGAAGAATAGACTCCTTTACTGAGTATATGTGAGAACAGGACAAGATTTCTTTTTCAGTTTGTGATTATTTTCTCCTCCCATGCAATGCAGTGTTATTCAGGTTTCAAGTACTTGTATCAGGTTCTGAACAAAAACTGCAGCAGGTTATGCCCAGAAATAACCTTCCAGAGATACGCTTACTCCATCTGGTGGACACATATGGCATTACAGCTCACTGAAACAAATTTTAAATGACTGCAGATAGTCTATCTGAAATAACTGTGGATAGTAAACAGATCTGTGTCACATACATATACAGTATATTGTTCCATTGCTCTACCTGCTTTTCTCTAATAACAACCCATAAGTGCAGGCGGCTGAAAGGACTGCATTATTTAGTAAATACCACATGAGCATACTGCTGTAATTCCAAACTCAGCTGGGCAAAACAGACTTAAGTTAACAGACCTAAAAACAGACTTAACAGACCTAAAAAAGGACCATTTTATGACAGTCATTTCACAAAACTACCACTGCTGCACAGCCAAAGCCTCATATCCAACAGACCATTACTTGATAATGGCATATTGAGGTCAAGAGACAGACTACTTTGAGTTATTGCCTTAATATTTGGTGCACAGCTGCATTCTATGCTTTTCTCAAGACCACACACTTTGAGATACTCTTTCCAGTTCATACAGAGCTGTCCTCAAACTAGGTCATTCTCTTTACATTATGTCCACAGGGATGCAGTGTTTTTGTACAGAAAAAAGTCGTTTGCGAATTCTTCAGTAATACAGGGTCTCAGATGGCAGAAGAGCACCGCTGGAAGATCTGATGACGGGACTGACAGAAAGCCACACAGTACCTTCAATTTGCAGATGATTAACAATGGGTGCTGGGGGCCTGCCACAGGTACAATTCCATTACCACTTGGTCATAGTGCACAGATTTCGGTTCTTGTATTGGGAAGGTTTTGCATTTGGATTCTAGCGGTGGAACGCGAGGAAGCCAATAGGGTGTGGGATCGATTGGGATATTCTTGAAGTTGCTGAGTTTTTCCCATTCTGTTTTCTGATACGGAGGCGACATTCAAAGTCATGATGCTGCAGACTGTATCAATTTAACGTCTGCTTCGGGTTGTGCGCAGACCGTGTTGAATTGTTCTGCGTGATGGAGGATGAATAACAGCTGGTGTGTCCCTCATTAGCCGATTCAGGATTGTTCCCTTTAGTAATGAAACTGGCAAGCTGGGCACCATGTGAATGCAATGCACGGATGTAGCTACACTGTAGTGATTTACTAATTTACTTCATGCACTGTGATTGGTTCTCTTTACATGGATAACATGTATTTAACAGTTATTGTACCGATGGTAACAAATGCTATATAATATATAGCCACTAATTCATTATACACCACAGACAATGCTAACATGAAATGATCTGTGTTATATAAAAGTGAGCTGTTTCACACAGTGGGCAAGACAGCCATTCTAACTGGCTCATAGTAGGCTCTTGGTTGGCAGGTGTTTCCGCAACTAACTGCAAAGGACTGATGTTTCACGAGGACCAATGACACTGCTGTGGGCTGTATTTTTTAGTATCCGGTGTCATTTGATCCCATGCTTCTCATCCAATCTAGACCCTTGATTCAGAACTACCATTTTGCAATAAGTTTCCATTTGCCACTGACACAACCTAAAGAATTACAAAAAGATGCATGTTCTATTCTTCTGGAAAAAAAGCAGCTTAGAAAATCTTCCCCTAAGTCCTTTGAGGTAACACAGAAGTTACAGCATTACACCTTAACAGATATAATAATAATAACAATCCAAACTTTTCAAGCGCTCGTTTGCATGGTTGAATGAGCCTGGTACTTGTTTCTGCCATGTTGTAAATGTATTATTTCATGCAGTTTAAGTGCAGATGCCTTTATCGCTGAATTACGCACAGCAGCAAATTGAGATTAGATCCGCAGCACCGTAATTGACCATAAGAGTATAATAAGGGGTATGCTTAGAGGTAAGAGCTGCGTCATTGATGGCCGTTTTGATGCCTGGATTTTCTTTTTTTGTGCTTGCTTATCAAATACAGTGGAGACAGCCACGGGGAGACATTTCAGTTTGCTTTCTTTTAAAAGATTGACTTACAGTTCATTGCCCTGGAAAGCAAATGGAGCCAAGCAGTGCAGTTGACACAGAAGGCCACAGTTGATGTTTACTTTATGTGTGTAACAGAGTTTTATTAAAACCACAGCTATAAATAATCCAAAAGGTAAGTAAGGTGTTGTGTGCCTCAGAAATGGAAAGGGGGGAATTGTCCAGAATTATGAAATTACTGAACACTTTCCTGTTTAAAATTTGCATCTCACAACTGTTAACTTCTGAAGCTGATATTGGTCACATTTATTTTAAGAGGCACTTTTTTAAAGTCTAGCTTACTATCATTTTTATATAAGGTATAATTAAATAAAAATGTATCTCATTTGCTTTACGTTACAACAGTAATATCTTAAAAAATACCACTATAACCCCATGTAAATGATTGGGGGTGATTATTTCCAGCAAATGTACACACAGTGATAGGGGTATGTATTTATGTGCATTTGATATCCATGACAATACACTGATTGAATATGCAAGCAACAAATGAATATACTGCATATCTATATGAAAAAATCTATCTGAATATTAACTGTAATATATTAACAGAGTGATCAAATACGTTTAAAAAAAATATGAACCAGTTGCTCATCAAAAAAAGTACTGTGAACACCTTAACCAGTCACCAAGCCTCGTCTCAATAATCCCATTCAATCTGAACGCTGTCACACAGGCCTCTCCTACACGTAATTCACAGGACATACACATATGTACTGACACTCTATTGACTGGAACTCAATCAGTCATTAGGCAGTCTGAATGCATCACTTGTTAATTAGTGACATTTATAAAGAAACTCGGTACAGGTATAAAATATCACAATTACCTTAACTAATGTACTCTTATTGTTTAGATTCGCTTTGTATATCCTTTCCTGTTTCTGTCATCACAGCCGGGTCACTTTTCAAAGCGCTCCTCTGGCCTCCAAATGGTCTCTCAAACATGTGTTTTCTCTAAGTTCAGCTGGTTCACCAGAGTGTAACCGTTAACCAGGCCCCTGAGATACTGTCCCCAGTGGATGTAAGAAACCCCACCTTTGCTCTTTGAGGTAGTTCTTACTGATGTATTTCTGACATCCACTATGGGCCAAGACTTTGAGAGAAGACGTACATTAAAGGCTATTTAAGGCCACAGGGCTTTAAACTTCCGAAGTTTGATATTTTGCCAGGCCTCCTGACAGATATGTTTCATATGTTCAATACCCGAAGGCTGGTTACTTTTCCCCAAAATAACTGTAACAGAAAAAAGAGTTTGAGGTGGATTTGATTAACCAATACCTCGCTGGGATAAGCCAGAGTTGGATTTTATTGGAAAATTTGACAGCACCGGTAAGTCACCCACCTATTTTTAGGGGTCTCCCGAGATAACCATTGATAAGCAATTGATGCAATCCTGGGTATATTCCCCAGTGCTGTATCCAATGACTGCTGTGTCTTATGGCCACGCTTATAGGTTGATCAAATAGAGCCTCAATCTGCAGGAAGGCGCAGTTACATTATTCATTATTGAGTTTTATTGCTATTTCTATCCTGTTATTATTTGACATCTCTCTAGAAATGTGCCTTTGCAGGGTCAATAGGATGGACTGTACTTTCTAGTCTGGTACAGTACCTTTATAATTTGTACAAAAATATTGGATAAAAAGGAGCCTTGGTATATTCTGTACAAAGTACTTGTAATGCATAAACATGTCAGTTAGGCTACCGATTGATGTTATAAACCTGTCTAATTCATTTTTCAAATGTAATGAGTAAATTATCCTCATAAATCAGTCCCTAAGCGTCTAGGTTTAAATTCCATGCAATTTCCACTCTAGCTAGTGAAATAGTTTTTAAACAGTCTTATCTAGACTGACATGCATTTGATATATATATATATATATATTTTATTCCAGTAGATGTTAGAAGTTTTATATATAAAAAAATTGTATTAAAAAAAAAACCCTGAGGCAGCTTCGAGTCTTGTGGATTTTACAAGACTTTTACAAGAAACTGTGAACTATTTCCATGTCAAGTAAGTTTCAATTTTCCTCAAAAATTAATTTAGATCATAAATAAATATTTAATAACATTCTGCTTTAAATTGTTAAACAAGATAAATGCACACATCCAAATATTGCTCTGCTTCATTAAGTTTTAATAACAAGGCACCACTATCGTGACACTCTGAAGTCACAAAATATCAAAATGTATCAAATGAAATGACAGAGACCAATATTTCTAGCCATGCAAGTCAAAAATACTGGCGTCTTTTTCTTCTCTGCTTTATTACATTGACTTCAATGGGACACCAATCCTGTATGAACCTGTCTGAAGGAAGCTTTGTTTTCTATGTTTTCATTACAGCTTGTCATAGCTGTATCTATTACATGCACATGTTTTGGTCTTTTCCTTTTTAAGTTCTGGATTTTCATTTTTAAAAAGGTGGGATGTGTGCTGCTCCTGCTCCGAGTCTGTAACTGAGTTTGTCATTGGGCTCTGTGAAATGCACTGATACTATGGATGCTTTGTGGCATTTGTTTATTGAAGCTCTGCTGTGTTGTGGATGGCTGGGAGATTCCACTTGTCATATTACTCAATAGAACTTTCCACTGCCAAGGTGTTGAAAGGCCTCCTCACCCCCACGCTATCACCTGTCCACAGCCAACCCACCAGCTCTCAAGCCTGGGTTGATCATCAGAGCTTTCCCTGTAGTACCTGGCTCACTGTCACCACCGTATTAAGCCTTTGTTTAAAAAGTGTTCGAGAACGAGTGAACCGTTTCACTTTCAGTTGTCAAAAAAAGGAAATGAAAAGATAACCTTACTGTTTGCTCTGCGCAGACAGAACTACTCTTTGTGAAAATCCTGCTATAAAAAAGGGCCCAGCTGTCTTCTGCTAATAAACTCTATATTTAATACCTTGTGTTGTTTTACTTCATCTGATAATTTTCTTTTTGCAGTCATTGGCAATGACAGCATCCAGGGTAGCTATTCATTTCAAACAATTAGCTTTTTTTTTCTTTTTGTTTTCTTTTTAAACCTCTTCTTAGAGATGTTGGGGTACTGGTTGCCCCTTATAAAAGTGTACCACAGTAAATTGTCATGGTAATGCATTTGCCCATGTTTTTTTCCATGGGTGCATTTTCCACACTTTACCATGGTTTGCCATGTGTTTTAATATGCTTTGCTATACCTCTGGGCTTGACAATGCTTACCTATGCTTTATCATGCTTTGACTATGCTATATTACACATTGATTTGCTTTTTCTATGATAAACAAATTCCTAGCACTTTCCAGTGGATTTCCTTTGTGAATCCTTGCTTCCATCGCTGAGCGACTGACGTTGCAAGTCGAGAGAAATCCACCCAGTTCTTTCCTTTTTATACGGATGCTTGCTTATAGAGCACAGCATCGCGGACATGGCAGAGTTTCAAGTGTGCTATTGTGGCTCTGTCAGAAATCAAGAAGCAGCTCTTCATGGTAGCTGACAGAGCCTGTCAAGCTGGTAGGGATGGCAGGTGGCATCTCAATATTGCCCCAAGGCAGCTTTGGATTGCTGCTTTAAAGACTGCTACAAACTCACCAGGTAAAATATTCAGCACATGTATTATTTCTAACTTCTGTTCTGAACTTGCTTTCCCCTCAAAAATAATATACTAGTAAGAGACTTTCACAAGATTCTCCTGACATATTACAACATGAAATATAATAAAATATAGGCTCTTGTGCTGTATATTGATTTGAAGCTATTCACAGAATTCAAGGAATTGATATTTTACCCAGTTCTTAAGTAGATCAGAGAGAGAACTTAACCTAACAGAGAGGTCCTCTCTTATGAAAGAAACCTTATATTTACTACATTCCCTGATCTATAAGCCTATTTTCTAGAAATTAAAAATGAACTACACCCATGCAGAGGGACTACATTTGAAAGACGACAACAAGGAAGACCCTATGGGTTATACACCGGGCCCCCTCAGCTCCACACTTTCACTTTAACCACTGTCCTTGGGTTAACAGAGTGCTAGCAAGGGACTAGTCTCCGTGGACCAAACAGCCTCTTCTTGTCCCCAACATTTCTTTGTCCGCATCTAAGTGAAGAAACCCACAAAGACACGTGCTAAAATATCTTCAAGTCTAGTTGGAGTGAAGCCCAGTCACTTCCTGTGTGTGTGTGTGTGTGTGTGCGTGCACGCTTTCATTGAGGACAGAAGGTGCTGATAGCTCCTTGCCAGCCCTTTCTGTCAGTTTTAATAATACTGATTTAAAAAACACACACACACCGGAGCCCTGCGTGCAGGGTAGACCAGAGGAGGCTGAGCAAACACATTGTCCATTGTCACTCGGCCCGTTAGTGCTAACATTTACCAGCATGCTTCGTCTAACACTGCCACAGAGATTAGGCACCCTAATGACACCTACACAATGTATTAAAGACACATTTTATCACCTGTCTGTATTACAGAGTGCAAACATATAAGCAGGACATAGGTGGAAGGCCTAAAAAAAGTGAGCCCTCAAATCGACAATCTAGATTTATTTGCCAAGAAGGCAAGAGGCAAACCAAAAGAGCTCTACAAAGAGAGTACCTGCTCCCAGTTAGGACTTGTATGTAAGAAGAAAGGCGAACAGGTAAATAATCAGTGTTTCACTAGAAATAATGTCTATGCAACAACATTTAACATAATAGGGCTGTTTTGAGTGAGACCTAACTAACCTCACATAACTATGCACAGCTCCATACAGATGGCTCTTCCCAACTGGAGGCTTACTTTGTGACTCTTGTGTTGCTGCGACAGAGAGCAGCTTGCGCTGTGCAGGCGGCCCCCGGGTGAAATGCGAGGGGAATAGGTCCCTCCTGTCGGTGTGTTTGCAAATGGAGAGATGCAGGGAGACAGATGTGTGTTTCCTCCGGAGGGAGCCAAGCCAAAAGCACTGTGACAGCAGAGCAGCATACTGCTGGAGCCTGGGTGCTACCCTACAGGAGAGTCCACTCCACTAAAATAAAATGTAAAAACAAAACACAAGCAGTACTCTTCTGAAACTTCATTCAGCTGTTTACTGGAAAAAGTCCCAACTTGTATTTTGTATTTATTTATTTATGCAGCATGTAATTTATGTATCTATCTAGAACTCAATAAACTTCATAATCGAAGTTGGTAGACAATATGTCTTTTCCAATGTCTTTATTTAAATAAATATACTTTTGTGGATTTCATTTTAGTCGTGAAGATATAAAAATCCCCTTTAACATCAAAGGGGCGATTCAGACGATTGAACTACACTCTTTCTGAATGTCTTCAATGGAGTACCTAAAGAAAACTAGCTACATGCTTTGAAAAACAACTACAAGTCTTTCTTAATGTCTTCAATTGTACATAAAAGACATTGAGAGACTTATCGTCAGAAAGTGATTCAAGCTACAGTCAGCATCTTACCTGTTCAATGGCAAGCCCATCACAAGGCCAGCTACAGAAGTGCTCCCCAGCCAAGCTGTTGGCTGCTTACTATTTTTCTCGCACTAAATTATATTGACTCTCATCTACTGCAGAATTGAGAACGCCTTTATAGCATTAAGTACCAGATGTACACAATAAAAAAAAAACCTGAGCCGCCAATTATACCGTTTTAAAAACTAGCTTAATTCTTTTAAACAGGTATTACTCTTCGGAGTGACACAACACATGTTTTCTATTGACATTTACTGCCTTATCAGCTGTCCGAATCATTGCTCACAGAGTGCTTTATGTACACACAGGGCACTTGCTACACTGTTAAATGTTAAGTACATACAGAAGAAAAAATATTAGTTGCTATGCTCATGAGTGATCCGATCTAATGCCCACTGAAAGCTGCTGCATTGTTTGACCAATATATCTTTATAACAGGCATCGCAGATTGAAACGTCAGTTGGAGTCATGGAAAGGAACACAAAATCACAGGCCAGGGTTTTATGATGGCTGTGACAGAACAGTTAAGGAAAACAAGGGGTTATTGGGTTCAGATTGGTACTGCGCTAATGGCAAAGCAGGTTCATTTCACCTCCAGAGCAAGGGCGTATGACTGGTGGTCATGCACCCCTTTTCCACTGGTACATCCGAGCTGATTCCACTGGCTATTTGTCGACCCAAGCAAGAACCAAACAGCAAAACTCTGGCCTCACAACACATCTGAACCTGGCTCAGAGGCGAGCTGGGCCAGGGAAGGGGTTAATGATTCTTGTCATTACGTTGCATCAGTCAGTACACTTGAACAATATGGCGTGCAGCGGAGGAGAGAAAACGACAGCCTTGGGACGCTGAGGAAGCCCAGGTTCTAGTTTCTCGGTGGGCAGATAGAAGATTTCATAGAGCTGGAACCATCGATACACAACCATAAGCTCTGGACACGCCCGTCTCACCTCAAATACAGCACCTCTTAATACCGTAGCATCTACACGTTGATTGTGTGTTACATCAGTTGCATGGCTTGGGCTCTGCAGTGGAAAAACAACCAGGCTCCGAAGTGCGTGGCCCCAGCACGGCTCAATTGTACAGTGGGAAAGAGGGAACGGGCTGGAAGCTTGCAGGCATCTGCTGTCCAGCTCCTGGGTTTAACAGAAAAGATTTGCTTAGCTGTGGGATCAGTGGAAATTCAGCAGCACTAGGTAAAAGAAAAATCCCATTCAAATCAAATGCACTCAGTAGCATATGATAGGGTAACATATTTGAGTCATTTTGCACATCTACAGTATATGCCTTGTGGAATGTAAAATTGGCACATTGTTGTAGAAGGTCAAATTCATTATCAGAAATATTTGATCAGATAAAGCAGGAACATTACAAGTTGCGGTCTCTAACAGCTGGGAGTACAGAGGTAGTTGTTAACTGTGATGATGAGATCATGAAAGCCAGTCTGGGGAAGTCACAGTGTTGAAAGTGGGTTCAGAGACTCACACAATCACAATACAGTTCAGGCCTGACTGATCTTTTTGTTGGAGGAGACGCCACTTACAGCAGAGGTCACCCGGCGGAAAGTTAATTAGCCACCACTGAACAACGCTTCTCAAAGGGTGGCCTATTCCAGCTTTTATCTTTCATTTTGAAATTCAGCAAATACGCAGTTTTGGATTGAGTTTTGGAGAGCAACTCAATTTAAAGCCTTTTTTTTGCATTAATGGACAAATACACATTTCAGTAATCATTTGCTTTTTCATCACAAAGGTTTTATTTTTATAGTTTACTACATATATTAATCAGAATTGGATTCCTCATTGTACTTGCCCTAAATAATTCATACCGGTATATTAAAATTACACTCTCGGATTATGGCATCTCATTTGCAAAAGCTGTCCCATGTGAAAAACAGACATAAACTTTCAGATGTTACATTCCAAATGATACAGACTACATGAATTTCAAGTAACTCTAATGCAATATTAATGACCATTACCCAGTATATTATTCATTGTTGGTGGGCAGGTGGAGTGGGGGTGTAATGATATTGTAAATGTTTCCTGGATTTGTTTGGGATGGAAAAATTGCTGCCATTCAGAACTAGTGGCATGGCTAATTCATCTCATCAATCAGCCAGTTTACAGGACACAATCAAGCGTAATTAAAACAGGTGTGAAGCAGTCTCCAAAATGCAATTCAGGATTGAATTGGCCGTTATCTCTCCCTCTCCGAGAGGTGAGGGGGACCCTGGGAAAGAAGCCTGATAATGGTAATCACAGAGGGGTGCTCAAAGGGAGTAGCTGTGTATGGGGTCAGTATTAAGAACGATTGGAATTAACAAAATGATTCCATAAATCCTACCTGTTCTACACTTTCTTTCGCAACACAGCTTATCGCATGTGCAGTGGCTTGCTAACTGAGATGTCTGTTTATTCAGTGATGTACCAGATATTATATATTACAATAAAAATTATTATATATTACTTTCAAAACTGCACATTACAGACATATATAGCAAATAGGAATGCACATCAGGTAGGACAGGTAATTTTATGTTAACTACAATCGCTTTAAATCAGCTTTTAACCTTAGAAGTAAGGGTTCATTAAACACAGGCACAAACAAATACAAAACTGGCACCAAAAGACCACTTATTCTTCAAATGTTACCGTCTGCATTTCTGGGCTGCGAATGGTTTAAAGCTTTCACTGTGAATTTCCGAGCCCGTGTCTAATATGGTCTTTGTGACCGAGATGGAAAAAGACATTTGGAGTTTATTATAGAAGCGGCCAGTCGTCTCCTGTGTGATCAGTCAGGTGGAAGAAAGGCATTAGTATGGTATGTGAACTAGAATCACCTGGCCTGGCATTCTAATTCTGGAACCAGCTCAAATAATTCCAGAAATCGAATCCGTTGTACAATTCCATTCACTATATTGGTCTCACGTGTTGTTTTGAAAGAAACAATAAAAAATAAAAAATAAACTATAGTAGGTTAAATACAGCTTATGTCATTACACCTGGCTAGTAAAAGTGCACAAGCTTCCTTCAAAATATACATATGTAATACACATATAGAGTGAACATGTACAATAGATAATATTTACAGAATTAATTAACTGTTACCCCTTTAATGAGTTGTGTGCCTTGTATTGCAATGCTTTTTTTCTGTTAAATTGGGCAAGGGAGGCGTATCCAGGTTAATCAAACCATGAAGCCTCATCTTGCTCCAGGTAGGGTCTTGTCTGTGCCCAATTTTACAGCTGGTTGGACCATGACAGAAGGAGAAGGTGACCTGCATTAGCCCCCCAGCGGACAGGACTGTCAAGCTGGGATACAAAGCCACCATCGCCCTCTGGTCCCAGTGCTAACCACTGACCCACACACACTGCCTCTCAGATACATGAAATCAATGGCCGTTCACTGGCAAGTTCATCTCCGTTGATTAAAGGACCGCATACAGTCCGTATTTGTCTCAGAAATACCTTGATTTTAGAATTGAGCTTTGTTGCCCAACACGCACAGAAGTCAGAGGATGCAAACACTCACTGTTACATGCACAGGAGAGCTACTACCATGCCCATTGGGCTCCCAAGCAACAAGAAAGCTTCCCTTCCCTTCTCCTCCTCTTGTGTGGCCGACGCCCGTAGCAGCTTTGTTACATGGTGACAGAAGTTAATGCACGTTTCTTTCAACATCCAAATAACACATTTACTTTACAGCATGTATAAAATGAATGGCAAGAACAGAAGTCTAAGCCAGAAGTAACTGTTTAACCCTTTCTTAGTTGGCAGCTCAAAGCCTTCCTTTTCCCACACTATCCCCTTTCAGGAGAGGGCAGATTAACATAGGAATAAGCCTCAAATTCTAGCATTACAGTTGCATAGTTCTTACTTCAATCATTTCCCCCATCAGAGACCGCTGGAAACAGAAAGAGGCATTGTTTAAAAGCAGACAGCTGTTTGCAGCTGTTGAATCAAAGAGCCACCAGATTCCTATTTAGGTTCACTTGCAGGTTGCTTTATCAGCAGCAGTATTACCACATAATTTCCTGTAAAAAAGAATCTGCTTTTATTTAAATTACATTTAAGGGATGGAAAAAACGGCTATTAAACCCACCATGGCTGCAGCTTTTGGTTGTTTTCCTGATCTCAATTTTCACCCCACAGCATTGGTTCATCCTTCCTCACAAACCAGATCCGATTCTCTCCTGCACCTGTTTTTAATCATTGGTTCAAGGGTCTCCTTGGCAATTTATTTAATTGGAGCCTCTTTTTTTTTAAACCTAGGATTGTCTCTCTTTCTGGATAAATTCTGAAAACACTTTGTTAATTATGTTTTGTGTACATTTGCTTAAAATAACTTTTTTTTTTCTAAACGGTACTTCAAATGATTCTTTGTAGTATTCATATTCAAAAAGAGTTGAAACACCCTTTCCATGAAACATCTGGAAAGGAACCTGGTTGTTTCAAATGCATTAGATATGCAGAGACGTTATTTACAGTAACTGAGGAGGAGAGACTTCAGGAGGATCCATTATAACAGACTTCAAACACAGCAACAGGTTTAATCACGTACATAGGCTTCTGTTTAGTAAATTCAGGTATTGGAAATGTTTAAACTCAACATAACAGCCACTGTAGCCAGTGGCTCCGCTGCACTTTTCATTGAAAGAGCCAGTCCAGTGATTGTGCTTCAAATTTCCAGTTTAAACAGTACGGGTTAGTTTACAACAGTTAGACATTTAGAAATATTTGTAAACATTGAAGCCTTACAAATCCATCCCAAATATTAAACAGGAAACAGAAGAACCATAAAACAATACATAGAAGTTTATTTGTTTTCAGTTTCTGTCTTCATGGATCAACACTGTCAGTTTAAATGTTACAATTAATTTTCACAAGGTAAAAGGAAATGACCACATTATTTAGCTAAACACACAATTCTCTTTAAAGACTTGTTTTAAAGCCCAACACATTGGGTTTTATCATTTTGCTATGGTAAAAGCACCCAGCTAAATAGTACACGTTACTAATGACAACAAATATTTTATAGGACAAACGCAGATCTAAAATAAGCACTTCATAAACTTCCTTCATTATTTGCATAACTATAATGCTATTACAGGAGGAAGGGGATTGCCACGGTGTCTGACTGTATGCAATTAAAACATTTTGTATTATACCATCACAGCATGTGACCCATCATGACTCAAATAACAAACCCATATTCTTGGAAGGAATCATTGCAATGACGTTAACCACTATAATAATAATAATAAAATCTAAATATTGTACCAAAGATAAAAGGTATCAGATGCCCATAAAGGTTCTTGAACCTTCTGAGAATGTGGAAGAGGTGATCAGATCATCTATCTTGCTTGTAAAATCATCTTCACCAGTCATGTACTCAGACAATAAAATGTGCACTGTGTTGAAATCCTATTTGCTAACACAAATAATATACTGAGAAATGACACAGTACTGTAGATGCAAAAGTGATTACCCTGGCAGCTGAATGCATCATCATGTCCAAGACAAAGTGAATTATTGATGCTGTGAACCATGAACCCTCCCCTGACTGGTACAAACAAGTACAAGGGATCATGCTCAATTGTTATAGATTACAAAAACAAGAAGCAACTTAAGTCCCTA
This sequence comes from Acipenser ruthenus, assembly GCF_902713425.1. Classification (NCBI taxonomy): domain Eukaryota; kingdom Metazoa; phylum Chordata; class Actinopteri; order Acipenseriformes; family Acipenseridae; genus Acipenser; species Acipenser ruthenus. The sequence goes on from NC_081210.1 coordinate 24,280,332, forward strand.
AATTTCCATAAAGAGACCCCTCCTTTTATAGAACAAATATATATAGGCAGTAGAACATAAAAAACACACACACACACACACACACACACACACACACATTCAAATGTTGTTGGTTACCAGGCTGTTTGTATCAGGACTTGATTATAAGGACAACTGCCACTATCACAGCTTCATTTCTACCTCTGTACCACAATAGTGCTGTACCAGGACTAATGTAACCCTCCAGTCATTATTCAAGACTCCAGGTGTGGAGATTCAGTAACAATAGTCCCCTCTCTCTTTCAGAACACAAAGTACTGCTCTAATGTCATGTTTAGCCACACACACACACACACACACACACACACACACACACACAGACAGTATGCATCAGTATTGGTACGGAACGTTCTATTGCATGCACAATTCTGTTTCATCTAACCTACTATAAGCATGATTACATTTAGATCAACATCAGGATACCATGTCCGGAAGCAGATCACTAGTACAGTACAAACCATATAGAAATCAAAACACAATGGAGTACAGTACTTCAGAAAATCACAATCCAAGGTACACACAAGAATAAATTCAATAAAATACAGCATTTTAGAATGAAATTTACTCAAATCATATAAAATGCAAATTTATTTTTGTAGGGCATTCAAGTAATAAAAATACAAAATTATATTAGACATGGACCTTGACAGAGGACACAAAAATATAACAGCATGACAAAATCTGACAAAAACATTGTAATGTAATAGGAGTGCAGCCAAGCAGGGCATGAGCTGACATTTGTTAAAGGCTAGACATGTCCCTCTTGAAATGCATTCATTTACTAGACGGTTGATTGAATGTGGATTAACCACAGCTGGATTTCAGAGAGAAGGAGATGATCTGTTTCTAGTTGATGAACCTCAATGTGTTGATATTCTACAAATAATAATAATACCAATAGTTCTGTGAACCTTTGTATCCTGCACCTAAACTCGGCACCAGAAACTAAAAATAATATCCCCACTCAACACAAGACATAGAAAACATCAAATCTTACATACTTTAGTCTCTCTATAAAAAAACAAAACCAAAACAAAAGTAAAATCGGCAGTCTATTGATCTGGAGCAGAACTGTAATAGTACCCTGCAAATTAGAATTGCCAACATTTCTCCAAATTACTGGCTCATGCACCATGCAACTCTGAAGGGCTTTATGTACCACAGATTTAGGAATCTATCTGTCTATACAGAAAGTTATAGGATTGATTTTTTTTTTTTAATGTAGATAACAAAAGTTTTAGAAATATATTATATATATATATATATATATATATATATATATATATATATATATATATATATATATATATACACACAAACACACACACACACACACACACACACACACACACACACACACACACACACACATATACATACACAAACACTGCAAAATTTAAAATTAGGGATACTAAAAAGCGATTTACATATTAGGATTTTAAAAAGGACAATCATACCTCGATCCATTTAATTGTCTGAAATACAAGATTCCCGTCAGCAAATATACCAAATCTATAAATGATTATAAAAAAGCAATCCAATAAGCAAGTTCTGAGATCAATCTGCACATTATTACCCACTACATCTGTTAAGTGACCTATAAAAACAATTACAGAAATCAGGCTGTTGGATGATGTGCAGGGCTGAAAGCTGCAAGTTTCAATGATTGTAGTTATGCTAACAATCTTATTTTTCATACAACCCAACATGATTTCATTTTACCCGTGTACAGCGCAGGGTAGAAATGGAATCCATTCAGATCCACAGATCATTTGGTGCGAGCGGAATATTCTTTAATTCCATCTACATTAGAAGATCCCCCCCCCCTCCACCTCAGTTGCCTCGTCTTACAGCTTCATCAGCCGTGTGATCTGCTCCCGTCGTCGCCGCTCCCCGGTCCACGACTTGCTCCTCGTTCTGAATTTCAGCAGCTCATCTCTATAGTCTTCGTGGTGCATGGGGCAGTAGGACTGGGGGTCACACCACGTCTGGACAGCAGAGCAAAGGGAAGGGTTAAAAAGCTACCCAACACACACTTAACTTCCAAAACTCCTCCGAGCTCTTGGCTACTCCTCTCAGCATAGAGAAGTCAGGAATGGCCAAGGAGTCCATGTTCTTTTCTCATTTTTGGGTTATAGGGTGTAGTAAGAGACAGAGTATCTATATTCAGGCCGAAGAGCTGGTCAAACTTACCCAATACTATGCTAAAATCTTTCAGTGATCTATCTTTTAAGCAATACTTTGTTTAAGGTAGAACCATAATTTAGGTTGTTCGCTACTTCACAGAAAAGTACCTTAAAATGTGTTTTGTTCTCTTTTCTTGTTCCTCTTACACTTGAATCATTCCTTTTATTCATACTCTTACCTTGCTCTGTTTCCATGGTTGCCAGAGCAACAGAATGTTTCTCTTCAACTTGGATTAGTTCCAAATCATGCACTATTGAAATGAAAAGCAGTAGTGCATAGTGATATTATCTATTGTAACAAAGTGATCTGGTTGGCTGGAAAAGGTTGTGACCGAGTATACTTTTTCATATTTTAATCTGTTCTCCAAATTCTATTTTGGAGGACAAGTGTATGTACACAAAAAAAAAAAAATGCAACGCTCAAAGTTTCACATGCTTGTTTCGTTTGCAGAGATTTCATCATGCATCAGAAATGGACTCGTACCTTGAATTCAGGGAAGAAATCTTTGTAGCCCCCTTTGAGGATGTACAGCTCAGGGTAATGGAGCGCAGGATACTCATTCACACTCCTGTCCTCCTTCCTCAGGAAACGACACCTGGGTTATAGGGAACACCGACAGACTTATGAAGATGGGTTACTGATTACTTCTCACTTCACAAACACAACTGTAACAGAGCAAAAGCGACTTCAATTGTGATGGAAAAACGTGGTATACTTAAAGTTTAGGACTATAAAACAAATAAGGATAAAGAGTTGTAACAAACACCTACCAGAAGCAATTTTTAATGTCACAAAAAGGTTAAAAAAAAAAAAAAGGGAACAGTGAATCATCAGGTACGAGAAACTAGAGAGGTGTCCATGTCTTTACCATTTGCTTTTAACACAGTTATGAAGAATTGCTTTTAAAATGGCGCTTGCTTTTGGGTTCAAGTTGCACTACTTCGGCACCATTATTACACAGCACAATACAAACTATCCCTTACATCTTGGGCCCCCTTTCAGAAGAGAACTCGCAGTGGAAGATGACAGCAACGCGTTTATCTTCCGACGTGGGAGTGATGATTTTTGTTAGGAAGAAATTAGAAATGTCCTCCTGTTTGTGGAGATTCAGCGCCCCCTGGTGAACAAAAGAAATACAAAACAATTGAGGGTATTTGTCAAGACATTCACATCCACAGATCAAAAAGGAATATTGATAAACCTCAGTGGTATACTTTTGATGCCTTTAATTCTGTGACACTTTCTGTGATTAAATGACATATATTTTCATGTAGCATATCCATTAAAACTGGTCAATTTAAATTGACATGAAGGGGCATTTTCAACCCAAATTAATAAGGCAGTGTAAAATCCAGCTCTACATCTTTTATGGCAACATGATCACATTTTATTCAATGATTTTTAACACCATGATCCCAACGCCTACACTGCTTTCCACCTTATCAAAATCTCTGAGCTAATGATCTCTGGCTTGCTATGTTTTTACCTGTAAATGTGCCTGCTTGTGCTTAACTAACCTTTATATGTCCTCCTTTGTACTCATAAGGGTAGCGGCAGTCCAGGATGAAGTACTTCTCAATAAGACTGTTGAATTCTCCACAGAGTACAGCAGCCATCTATTACAACATGAAGGGGGTTAGGCTCAGGGGAAGGGAGTTACATCAAACCATGTGTTACCAATTACAGAGAACAGTTAAGGGCAGGTCATTTAACTTGGAACAACTCAGAAAAAAAAAAATTCAGAAGACATCTGATGTTAGTTAAACAGTTGCCAGCAGGGGTATCCAAGAGGTCATGAAGTAACATTGTGTTACCATCTTCATCAAACCTGTGACTTAGTTAATTTATATAAATCGGGCTCATATAAAAGGGTGATGTTCAATAGATACCCCACGAGAGGTCAGAGCAGCTGCCCATCAAAATACAAACTATAATGTAAAAGCCATCTGATACAAACTATGCTAAAAGACATTTCGGCATAGCACTCACAGTTTCCCCTGTGATGTATTTGAGATCCCGGTGTCTCCCCGTTACAGTGGGCAAGGCGTAGACCTGCAGGAGAAACAACACAACCAATCAGACAGGCAGTGCAAAGAAACCTGAACACTTTTTTTTTTTTTTTTTTTTTTTTTTTTGAAAAAATAAGTAAGTGTTGCCATCTCCAATAAGATTTATTTAACTGACCCAGAATAAACCACTGTATGGTTTAAAACCAAAACAGTAAGGAGACTGCCTCTTACCTTAGTGAAATCTCCGATCAGCTCTTTGTGGCCCACGTCTTCATCTAGAGCCTTGCTGATGTCTACATCACACAGCGAGAGAGTCTTCTTCAGCAACAATCTCTGCAGAAAACAAAGCAGCAGTCTGTATCTCGTGAATAACACCAGTTACCAATAACCTTTCAGACACTGGATTTGCAAGTTTAATCATTAGATTTACTGTACAAAAAAAATTTAATGGAACGGTTTTGAAAGGTTTTTGGATACTAGTGGGTCTACTGAAATGATGTAAAGGGGACAGTGAATAGTCTCACCTGTGTCCTCATGTCCTCCTCCTCTCTCTCCTCCTGGATGGGGCTGCTGATGCTTTTCCGGCGCTTGATTTTCACTGGGGTCTCCACATCCTGCGGCCGCCCTGCTCTCTTCAGCATCGGCCGGTTCAGCTTCTCAGGCATGGAGGGAGACCTGAACAGCCCCTTCCTGGGCCTGTGTTTGGGAGCCTGGATCTGCAGGACAGCAGAGAGCACAAATCAGCGTTACAAGCTGGCAAAGCAGAACCGCTAAACTATTTTATTCAATTTACCATAACTGTGTTGCTATAATAACAATATTAGAAGGTCTTACTATTATTACTGCATTTCTATAAAAAAATAAAAATAGTTTGCAATGGACACTTTGGTTCAACAACAAAGACTGTACTCACAGAGAAATCCATCTCCTGGCTCATTAGGGGATCAGACAACAGCAGTGCCATACTGGAAGATATGTTTGCGTTCCTGTAATTCTATAGAGTGCAGGAAAAAAAAAAAAAAAAACAATCAGGTTCAACAACCTAACCTGCACTTTCCATCTGTGACTAAACAGAATCCCAGTCTTGATGGCCGAAAAATTTTTTAAAAGAAATCAGCAAAATGTTGTGTAGAACAAATGTGTATACTGTGTAAAACGTGTTTTAAAGTTGTGTTTATTTTCCACGATGTTGAAACAGCTCAAAGAAAGAATATTCAGGTAGACACACAGTGCTCAAACCCTCCTAGCAGCAAAGCACACCTAATCCTGCAATACCTCTAATTGTGCAGCAAAAGACTTAACAGGAGCATAGCAATACCTCTGGCTCATCCCCATTGATAATCTCCATGAATCCATCATGCTCTTCAAAACCCCCGAGAGTTATGGGACTGCACGGCACGTTCATCTCACACTCCTCCACATAGACATCCGGCTGCAATACAGTCAAATATGGGCAGTACCACCAGATCAAGACAACTGAAGCAGAAACAAAACACTAGCGAGGCACAGCTGTCGGTCTACACTATTAAACACAAGGCAACAACTTCTGTCTGCTGTTGATGTTAGACTTACTATGAGCAAGCCGTTGTGAAATTCAGGTTTCTCCAAATCTCTGTTTTGAAGATCAAGAGCATGGGGAGCAGCTCTGTTGAGCTTTTTGAACCAGTCAGGAACCTGTGAAATAACATGAAATAAAAAAAAATCATGATGCGTGCCAAACTTCTTACACTGTATCAACACAGATAAGAAGCCATAAAGTAATCGTTTACATGTCCACATTGCCCTCTAGTGGATGTTTTAATAAATCACAGCAAATACAGTGAATAAAACTTGCTCAAACTTACATTTTCTTTGTTATTAAACATCGGGCTGTCCATAACGCCCAGCTGCATGCCTTTGGAATTGTCATTAAGTTTTGGACTGCTACATAGTAAATTGGGCTTAAAAGAAAGAAAAAAATGTTAAAACATACAGCTTTAACACTTACAGTTCCCATATTCAGTTGCATTATCTACTCTTTCAATTTCTAAATCTGGCAAGTAGACACTGTGACACAAGGGGAGTCTGCAGCCAAGCTAAAATGCTACTCTTGGATCTCTAGGGTTTCAGTAGATGACTCTCTGAATAAAATACATGCTTACCAGTATACACTTGAACCGTTTGATGTGAGGTTTCCTGAAAATAAAAAATACAATGCATGATACACAGTGTGACTACCCAGTTATGGGCAGCAAGGGGAAACAGAGAGGATCAGCAGTCTGGAATTCATCATTAAGATGTCTAGAGGAGAGATTAGCAATTTGTAGAAATAAATGAACCTCTATAGTTTACAAAAGTAGAACCTGCAATACTGAAACGCATGCTTTAATGTAAATGTCAGAATACAATTTAAAAAAGGGTTTACAGTGATCAAAACCATTATCATGATACTCACTTGCTTCTAACCGAGTCTGCTTCTGGAGTGACCTTTTGATGTCTGTGGGAGGAGAGGAAGAAAAACATTGCTTTTTCAGAAGACAGGATGTGACATTCAACAAGAATAGGCTGAAGTTAAACCGAAAAGTCTTCTTTGAAATGTGGATCCGGTGACTCCAGCATTTGTTTTGGAATGTATTAATAAGACATTGGCACAGAACTGTAAGTGTTAAATGCTGCACAATTTACACAAAGTGTGAATGGCGTTGTCATTTTTTTTAATACAGCATTAGAAAACTCCACTTCCTTAACATTCTCGCTGTTCCTGCCTCTTACATACGCTACTATGATAGTAGCCGTACCATTATTTTTAGTGTTTTAATAAGCAACTGGGGAATTAAAGAAAAGCCTTAAATACCCAGCGTCCCATCTGAAAGCCATATTACAGAAAAAAAATAAATCCTTAAATCACTGTTAAAACAATGTAATAGAAATACACATTGCACCGCACCCCCCACCCTCCTTGATTAATGGCAATGATATAATCATTACAATTATGTTTTGAAACTAAAAATGGCTGGAGGCAGGAACAGTTAGTCGGGGGAATGTAAGAAACACCAAAGAGTTCTGTTGGAACATGGAATGTAAGACGAGCCTAGACTCCCAGATTGGAAGAGCAGAAGCTGTCAGACTGATGGCCCAAGAAGGAAGTTATGTTTAACATGATTTTTAATTGTCTCAACCTCTGTACAGGGGACTCCAAATGACAAGGGGAGACCGGATGATCTGCAAAGAAATTAAAAAGATAGATTAGGCTTGTAAAGGGAGTTTCTGTGAAGACAAACCAGGCATACCTGGAACGCAAGAGACCTGGCATCTCTGATTCTTTGGTTTGTAAACATCATGCAGTGTTTATATAAGCCTGTGCCTATGAAGTCACTATGTCAGCAGCTTTGTAGCATTGCTGGCACAAACAGTTTTTTTTTGGGTTTTTTTCTACTCATGATCAAACTTGAATTGCAAAAAAAAAAAAAAAAAAAAGGTGTGTGAAAAGCATGAAACAAATCTCAAAGCATTAAGCCTTTGGAAACAGAAAATGAGTCCAACATGATTCTCGGGTCCCTATCAAAAGGCATAACACACCTGAGTCTCTCGTGTCTGGTGATGCTGTTAGGGGCGACACGGTTTCCTCATTGCTACTCAGATTAGAGAGATCCAGGCAGCGCTTTGGAGTGTCACTGAAATCAAAACAGCATCGACACGTTCATAACAGGAATCGTGGAAAACAGCACCGAATGTAAAACGAGTAGAGATGTGTTCCTACAATTTTAAAATGCATGGGATGGACTGCAGCTTCACACATTTAGTGCTTTTGAATACATGCACTGATCTGAGGTGGCCGCAATGAAATGTCCAGAATGTAAGTTGCATAGTAATTGCCATTTACCAACACAACTAAAAAGTTCCTTTGCGGTTTTCTGTGGCGGAGCCTGAGAATATCGCCCTAGTGGCTTCTTATGCAAAAGAGCACTCATCTTCACACAGTCCCACATTCCACCAGCACCCCTGTAAGTAACTCATGAGTTTACAGTGATCCTTACCCTCCTGCGAATGCACTGAGGTTGCTGAAGTTGTTAGCCAGATCAGTGATGGGAGACAGCGTCTTCTCTGGAGAGGAGACAAACGAGTCCCGCTCCCTGACCAGGTTCAGCAGCATCCTGCAGCCGGATCGAAAGCTCAGGCTGGAGCCTGGGCCACTGGATGGGTTCTCAGACATTACTGGAAAACAGACACAAACGAATGGATACATATAAGTGAGTACATAACAAATTTCAGTGCGGATCATTAAACACTGTCTACTGTCATTCACTTTGTGTGCAACATCAATATAACACAGTTTCACAGGACTCTGTAATAACATCCCAGTAACAATGTCCCAATTAAGCCATGTGCATATCCATTTTATAATTGATAATGCACCATTTAAAATGGAATTGAATCTGAAATTCACTTTGTCAAGCATATAGAGCAGGTTTTGCTCTAAAACAAAACCTACAAAGACTCAGGGTTTAGAAAGTTGTATTGTAGGATACTGTTTTGGTAGAAGTTTCAGACACTTAGCCCAAAACGTGTTCAGCTTTATTAGCTACTGTTACAAAACCATTCTTTTTTTAACAATCCAAACGAATTACTAGCAGATCATTAAAAAAACAACAACGCTACATAGTTATAAATAAGGAAAAGATGCATCATAAATAACATGTTGCTCAAGTCAGCACTTACCTTATGTTTTGCTTTTCCCGGACAGGAGTTGCTTCTGGTACTGTTCTGTGAAGGACACCGTACCCTCCCCCGCTAATTAAAATAAACTCGCAACAGTGAACTAACTAACTTTAAAATCAGTAACTAACCTGGAACATATCCTGTGATCAAGATAAAACAAAACCCGTGAAGACACCGTCGTGAGCGGTTTGATGTCGTGATAGTTTACATCTAACTTTTAGCTCGAGTTTGTGATTAACACAATTTGTGATAAAAAAAATATATCAAATTACACCGACTTCCTGTTCCCTTTTACAAAAGTAGCCTTCGTCTATTCGGATTAAACTGGTGCCCCGCAAACCTGCCTGCCTCTCTAAGCATGCTATTGTTTTCAATATAAAATAATTTCTCTAAAACTTATACAAATAAGCAATTTATTACATTCTGTATTGTTGACAATAGTATTGTTTAGTTCTACGACGCTGAATTCAAAAGTAAATAACACTGCATTAGCCGAGTGACGCACAATGCCTGCTTTTAATTTTGAAAAATGTAATAAATGCCTGCATGTGTTACTTTATTAAACTATAAACCCGGTTTGTGTTTGCTTGCCTTTGCCATTTGTTTTCCAGTGTGGCGAAATAATGCCCTCGCTCCCGCAGATTTTTGACACACGATAAATTCTGTACATTAAAACGTGTAGCTGATTTTATTTTCCTCCAATCGTGATCTTTCTTCTCGATCGAGAAATATTAACGTTTTTGTACTCCAGTAAAAACTAAGTTGTGTTTATCATATACAGAAACTTACAAAGCCTTCCCTTCTAACTTGCCCTTTAAAAAAAAAAAAGGATTTAAAATTTTTCGCACAAAGCTTAGCCAATAAGAGCAAACCCCACCGTAGCGTAGAAACTACGAAACGCGTTTTGAGACGTACAATGAAATTAAGCTTGCCAATTCGTTACTTTGTACGCCCATCAAAATACTTGCCACAGAAGGCGTTGCTTTATTTAGGGGCGTGGTAAGTAGAACTAATACAGAAATTACTGGGTGACCTTCTTGTCAGTCAAATCTGCCCTGGGACAGCGGCAGTGGTCCATGCCCTTTGTTTGAATAATTCCAGAAGCCCCCCTCCCTCAACACACCTGTTGCAGATCTGCAAACCACTTCATCTTAATTTTAAACCCCACGCCCTCTTTGATAAACTGGCGGGTGATTTAAACGTGATTCAAGTCTCCTTTGACTTTCTGTTATTACAAAAAATCCTGACTACAGAACATGTCTGAATCGGGATACAAATCATTGCAAAATCTACTGGAACACAGGTTTTTATTATTTGTATTTTATAAATCAAAACATGTATATTTTAACTTTTATATTTAGATAGATATTCTTCATCAGTCTTATATTTATTGCATGTTTCCATTTCAATGCACTATTGTCGATCTGGATAAATGATTGTGGCCCTTAGATTAGATTATTTGGTTTTAGTTTTCACTAATTCTGTACATCTTTGATGTTTTGGACCTATGTTATGCAACGTAGGGTAAAAAAAAAAAAAAAGCTTTTACATGTAACACTTTTGTAAGTGCACGTTATCTTTATTATCTGAGTATACATGTTATTGGATGACCCAAGCAACCTCGTGCCCTATTCAAGCTACTTTTAATAATAATAATAATAATAATAATAATAATGGGCGGTCATCACACAGGCAGGTGTTGTCGTTCACGCCATCCCCCTGCGTCTTGTATTATTCAGGTAGTATGAATGGGTTATAATCCGGTATTTGATTTAACTATAATGTTTAATTTTAAGATCGTCGCATTTCACAACCTGGTCAACTGAATTCAATTTGAGCTGTTATCAGTGGTGTAGCCTAATCTCTGCATTTCAAACCGATGTCTTGTTGTATATCTGCTTACATCGCTCATAACTGGGGTTTAAATTGAAGGTCTTGCTGAATCTTAATGGCAAAACGATCTGTTAAAATTAAAAACGCTTGTGCAGCTTTAAATTGTCCCAGTAACAGACTGATCTTAAATATTGGGTACTTTTCCTTCGGATACGTTATTTAAATAACTGCTTAGCTGCCACAAATTCCAGTAAGATAGACACCACAGCTAGTAGGAGAAATGATTCAGTGCGCTGCCGCAGATGTTTATGTCTGAGGACATTCGTGGTAGCTGGCAGTTCTACATCCACTACATACGGCATACAAATTGACGCAGCTTTTAAATTCCTGTACCTAGTCTGCCCCGTTCTTTTCAGACCGTGGTCAGTACCCACGCAGTTACACTCCCCGGACAGAAAGCTGGCGGTGTGCGATGGTCTGTCTGGGGTTTCTTTCCCAGAACCTTGGCTGCTCCCAGGCTGCAACAGTGCTTACAATAGCCTTGTGAGGTAAGTTTTTTTTTTTTTTTTTTTGTCTGTCTCTCAAATTAATATCTTGTCATGTTGTCAAAACGTTTAGCTCCACATTGTTATGTAGTACTGCTATTAACAGGCCTTTGTCATTGTTAAGCATTTTTCCTGCCCCTATGTAAGTAATATAATACAAATTGCTGAATTTTCTTCAAAAGGTATTTTAAAGAATTTGCAGGAATCTCTGTGTTTCATATGGCACGGTCTGCTCCAAGCACAGTCCCAAATACTTCCCCATAAGCTACCATCTGACCATTTCCTTACAAGGTTGATGTGAGGGTTGGTACCACGTAGAAGTCTGTCTGTCTGTCTGTCTGTCTGCAGGAACCCATCATCTGGCACTATCCTCCCGCAGCTTGGCTCAGACTGTTCTGGAGTGACCGAGGAATCAATACTATCTTCTCCAAATACCCCTGAACCAAAAAGGTTAAACCCTCCTTGTTGTTTTGTGTGCGCCTGCATGTGTTTCAACGCTTCGTACTCTGCCTTGAGATTCCATTAGCTTCTGTATGTCTTGGCAGGTCTTCAATCCTGGAGCGCTGTATATTCAAGCTGTCGACGGTCAGCGTTGGAGTGGGGACAGACGATCTGGATGGCAGGGGGTCAGAAACATTCCATCTTTTTAAGATTTAATTTGTATGCTTGTACAGTTTCTCAAGACAGGAATTCCCAATGCATTTCAATGAAGTACTGGCGTCTGTCTAATCCATGTTGGGTCATTCCTTTTTTCTGTATATCCTATATTCGGTATGTAGGCCTGAAATGTGTAGCTTTGAAAGAAACGCATGTTAATAACCAAGTGTGTTCATGCTATCTTTATTTTTTAAAACTGACTTTAGACTATTGTGTACACTGTTGGTAACAGCATTTTTCCTCTGACTTTTAAAATGAGTTTGCATTGCATCTGTTGGCTAGTTCACATCCCAGTTGCCTGCACCTAATTATATATATTTTTTTAAATCAAAATATATATCTCATCCAAAACCTTTATCTTCCAGGACCCATGATGGCAGGACGTCCCGGAAACCCCTTGATCTGTTAAAATGTGAGGGCGATGAGGCAGTTCTGAACCGGCGACAGAAACAGATTGACTATGGCAAAAACACCATTGGCTACCAGAAGTATATACAAGAGGTCCCAAAGTACATATTTCCACCTGTAGCAACTTGTTACTTACTACTGCCAGTCTAAAATAAGATTTGACATTGTTACAGAAGGAAATGGGTATAATGAAGTCATTCAGATGAATGCTGCCCCAATCACTTGAATTGCATTGGACCCCTATTTAAGTTCATGCCACCGTTGCTCACATTTTGGCTGCATTCTGCACAGTATAGCTGTTGAATGACATGAGGGTATTGCAGATTGATGAATGATGGTGTAATGCGGGTTCTTGTTTGTGCAGGAAGATGAGAATCCCAAATGTACACCCGCGGACACCGAACAAATACAAGAAGTACAGCCGCCGCTCGTGGGACATGCAGATCCGACTCTGGAGAAGAACCCTGCATACCTGGGACCCCCCTGGAGAGAACCTGGACCAGCTGTAGGTACTAGGGAGGGAGCTTTATGAATGGGACTCTGCACCAGCTCCGTAAGGAATAGTTTCCAGTACTGCTCCCTTTTTATAAACTACTGCTGCGTATCACCTCTGCTCTGGTGCAAGAGAGGACCGGCAATGTGGTGCTTCTTGGCACTGGACTGCCAGCTGTGTCGAATGGATGGAGGTGATATGTTAGGTGACTAACACCTTGCTTGTAGCAATATGCTGCCGAGTCGTTTTCATAGGCACGTTATTGTGCTTTCAGGAAAGCTGAGTGCTGTTAACCACAGTTTGGCTATAGTTTTCTTTTTTAATAGATGTGTGTTCTGTTGCACAGACAACATCTTTTGGACCAGATGAGTGCTGAAACTTATGAAAACTTCAAGGACAGTTGTGCTGACCATCAGAACTTGTTTGGACCTGGGGAGAGGGATTCCCTTCTATCACAGGTAGGCTCTGTACTCCATTTAGACATTTTTAACCTGTTTCACTGCCCTGTTACTGTGCTGGCACACATGCAAACCCAATCTAGCTGGGGTCTCCTTAAAGTAATCAAATCCATCTCTTAGTCTGTACTTGCTTGGAGGTAGAGAAGTGTGTATTTGTTTTCTTTTGCTATATATATTTATTATTTAGACAGGCAACGGGACAGTTTCCATAAACTCAGATGTCAACTTGGGCGCAAAGTAAAGATTGATTCAGAATTCTTAGTTCAGTTCTCGCTGAACATTCTCGACAGTGTGCTCCATCCAGAATGTTTCACTAACCCTGCAGAGATGTGACTGTAGAGGAAAGCTCTCCTTTAGTGTGCCTGCTTAATGGTGTTGCAGCACCCCTCTTGATGGCAGCTGATTTTAAATCTGTTTCTTGTATTAATCTTCTCTCCTACCTTCTGACATAGAAGATTTTTTGGTATTTTAATGGTTTCCTTGAAATGGTTTTTATGTGTGAAATGTTTGCATGCAATTTGAGCAAACTCCATCTTGAAGAAAATATAAGTGAGGGGTGGGCCTCTACACCTGCTCTGCTGAGAGATGTTCTAGCAGGTGAGGATTCTTCTAATGCCCTTGAAACGACAAAAGGTTTAATAGAAAAGTTGGGCAACAATTTCTTAAATGTGTGTGTGGTGTCCCCCCCCTTCCAGGTCCCTGGATTTCAAACTCAAGGCCTCTCCTATGCTTTTGACTGCCGACTCCCTCCGGATGAGCTCATCATGGGTTGGATTCGATCTCTCATGGAAGTGAACCACGACAATTATCCGCTAGGGGGTTGCCAACCACAGCTTTCATTCAACAGGGATTGAAATGAGACTTCCACTGTGCGGTCATTGTTTTTGGGTATTCCAGGTAATGAGAGTGTGATTGGACAAACCTGAGGTCACAAGTCCTGATAAATCCATGCATGGATACAGCTGGCAAGTTAGAGGGTGGCTTGATCTAGCTATCTCTTCTACGGGCAGCACAATCACGCTTATGCATTTTTAACGGACCATAGCAGTCCCTGCATGGTGTACGTTGATAAATTGTGTGCAGATTTATCTTTATCAGTGTTGTAAAAAAACAAAAAAAAAAATAAACCTGTTATTGTTATACATTGTATTTGTGTTCTCTGCTACAAGTGTCTTGCGTGTCGTTTTGATTTATCTAAGCTAAAAGATGGCTAGAAGTTCCTATTGAAATAAGACTCGTTGAATAGCAGTTCAGTCCATTCCTGGTTTTGCTACGAGTTTAAGACCCGCCTGAACTTGTTACCTCTACACTGGGGCTAATCAAGCACATATCAAAACCAGGAATGGGAGAAACTGCTGTACTTCCCCTGGGTAAACATTATTCTGGAAATGACTGTCCTGAAGGTTTTCTTCCATCACTTTGTGAAGGCAGTGTCCTCCAGGGCCAACTCTATTTTGAGCTATCAAAGGCTTCTTTGAATATGAAGTGACTATCGAGGCTTATTTATCCACTGCTTTGTTAAACTCCAGGCACTCTACTGGTTTCCTGAATGATCCCAGTGTTGTCTTCTGTCAATGCTACTTACTAAAAAAAAGTGGTAATAAAATTAGACTAAGTCTTTGCCTGTGTTTTTGTATAATTTTTTATATATAATAATGTTTCTCTTCCGTACTCCAGATCTATCTTCTTGTGCTCACCCCAGGCACGCCTTCTTCCTGGAAATGGCATTCGCATTCTCCAACGTAGAAAGAAATATGTTCCAGTAGATTGTCTTCATATAATTTTCCCCAAATCTAAGTGAAACTCTGTGTCTATTGATTTTGTAATTCTGTGAACCACTAGATGTCTCTGTTTTGTAAAGAAAGAGCTGTGCAGCGACATCTGGAGTTATAGCCGGACCAAGGGCTTCCTATAAACAGAAGCGCAGCTATATTTCTGTAGACCGGGAAGGAGGGGAGGGGGGGAATATAGCTGAGCAGGGGGTCTTCTTTCTCCCCGTTGGAGATCCACAGATGTTTCAAATCATCATCTAAAATAAATTAGAAAAGCAGTTTGATTTAGTAGCAGCAGTTTGATTTCAGAGCTGCCTGTTCTTATCAAGTGTACTGCTTTTAAAATAGTTGAGTATCTTAGCAACTTGACCTTTTTTATAGAGTTGGTTTATTTGTCTGTTTTGCAAAGTTTAGTGCTTTGGTGCACAAAAGGCTTGATGTCTAAAACAGACTACTTCATACCGATTGCTTGGGTTTCCTGGCTGAAGCCTTTAAGCATGTGGTATGTGCCTGTCCTTGGATTACTGGCTTGATATCCCTTTATTTTTATATACATTTTTAAAACTCTGCTTTGGAGATCTGTGTGTAGTTCCTTATGTGTTTTGTTTAAATTAAATTAAATTAAAAAAAAAAAAAAAAAAAAAAAAAAAATCTAGTTGGGCTGGTTTCACAGACCCTGATTTTAGCACTTCTGTCTGGATAACCTAACCTAAGGTAACAACAAATAGTCTGAAATTCTAATCTGTGTTTGTGAAATGGATCTATATCCACTGTTGTTCCTAACTTCACTGGCATTTACCAACACTTTTGTCTACGTGACTTGGTTTCTTAAGTTTTCCCTTGATTTGTGTGTTTTAAGTTATTGCTGAACATCATAAATTACCAACTACATCTTAAACCTAATTCCCAGGCTGTTCCTGACCTATTTTGGTTATCGGATTGTTTTCATATCTTATTGCAAACCACAAGGTAAATGCTGTATTTATGAAGCCATTTTCAAACCACTGAACCTTTTGAAGGCTTTGTTATGTGCCTGTGCTAGAACATGCCAGAACTATCCTGTAAATTTGTTTTTTAAATGTATTTCTAGGAAAGCACCCAGTCCTTTAAGAGGTGGTTCTTCATGCATGCTTGTTTCAAGCTGTCGATTTCTAGTGGTTGTTTTTGGGTTCTACGTTGTATGTCAAGGTAGAGTCAGCCTGGAGGAACCAATCCATTGATGGGTCCATATCAAGCTTTGTTTGACAAGCACTGTCCCTATTCTTAAGCCTAACACTCTTTCAAAGAGTAAGTCAGAATGTGTGGTGTGTGGTTGTTTTTTTTAATTCTTTCTTCCCTTCCCCTTCTCATTTTCCTTTTCTTTATTCTAAAGTAAGAGTAGTCCCTATACCTTTTTATTGTTTTTCTTTCAGCAATACTGGTAATGTCACGTACAGGAAATTTACTTGCAATCATCTGTTTCGCAATTTATTGTAGATTATACTTTTTTTTTTGGGGGGGGGGGGTGTTTGTAAACTAAACTGTATCAACTCTGTAGACCAGGGTAACCATGTGGCCCAAAGGGAACAAAGCACTGTAAACTGGCAATGACAAAGCAACATGCATAATAAAACTAGAATAAAAAAATGATTTCTCGTGAAGTACTGCAATTTTGGTATAGTGTGTGTGTGTATTCTTTTAGGTTGTGGGAACAAGTTTTACTGCCATTTGATATCTCCCCAGTCAATCTGGTGCTTGAAAGGTTTTCAGCTGGCAAGGGCACCCCACTGATGGTTGTCAGGAATATGTTGCTTTTAAACGGCTTGTGTTTATGTAAATGATGTTCAACAACTTTCACCGGCCACACCACAAAACTTCCCTGTTTAAAGGCATCGTACTTGTGGTATAGTCTGCCTGGCTATTATTTCTTTAGCTTTCTTGTTTTTCTTTTTGTTACCTTTTGTAAACAATCATTATTATTGTATGATCCTTGCCACTTCCCAGTTCTGCCCCCCACCTCATGCCTCTTCCAGCTGCTGAACTGTATCCCTTTAATTGTTCCACAGCTCCTGGCTATGGAGTTAACCCCTGTGTTGCCAGTCTGCGCTTCTGGAAAGAGTGTAGCCTTGACTGAATTGGGCAGAATGACTTCACAGTTCCGAATTTCAGGAGACAGAGCTTCAAAGCAAGAGGGGGGAGGGAGAGAAAGAGCCTGAATTTGGTTATCAAAAAGGGTTCCTAAAAAAAGGATTCGGCCTGGAAATACAGTTTTGCTGGGCACACCAGGGGCATAACCAAATGCCTGACACAGTTTAAAAATAGTTACATGAGTGAGGGATGTGTGTAGCACTGGTGTGACAGTTCAAAAGAGGACACTTCTACAGGTCACAATGCAAAACAATCCTCTAATACAAACCCTGCTGTCCCTTGTTAACTTGTGTTTAACTATTCCCCAGTTCCTGATGTAACAAGTTATCTTTTAATGACATTGTTATTGAAGGCACAGTGAAAAATATATGCAGTTGTGCAAAGCACTTCAAATATGTGTCTTTGTTTTGTCTCCTTATTGCGTAAAGGAAGGCTTCTGCTCTATGCTGCACATATTTTGTAAGATACCTTGCTCTTCTGCCCAGAAATGTGATGTCACTTCCTGTATTCTATGTCTGTTTTAAGTGAAGATCTGTGACTCATATGAACCGCAATGATTTTGGTATACATTTTCAAGATGCATTGTAGAACTTGCAGCAATTGTTTAATCTTGTGTTTAGTGACCCAGAGACTGACAAAGAGACAACTTTTTATTATTTTTTAAATATTTTAACTCAGCAAACGACATACCATGTAGTTACACCTATCACTCTATAATTAAGTTTTTTAAATGTATTTACCAAATGGCGTAGACTTTTTATTTTTAAACTGCATCATCAGGAAATGATCTATTAAGACCAAAGACACTTTAACAAGGAGCCCTAGCTGCTTACTATGTGTGTTAGTTTGGGGGTGGGGGACAGGTCTGCAAGCAACTAAGGAGCCCTTGGAACAACACATTATCAGGGTCGCAGTCACAGGCATCTCTCAAATTGTTGCAGGCACCGTTTAACTTGCATTCTAATCGTGTACCGATATCCCAGCCAGTAAAGACATACAGGCCAATGTGTGTGTGTGTTTTTTTTTTTTTTTTTTTTTTTCTTTGTAACACATTTCCAGTGTCTTATTTTAGACTTTGGGAACTGCAATAAATTCTCTGGACAATACAAAAACAAAAAACAACTGATACTTGTCTCTTGTAAGTAAACACATACATATGGTTTAAAAAGCATGTTTGTTGAGATCCTCAGATGACCTCATTTGCTAAGGAATTCTAACAGGAAAGGCCTACGTTTCTTGGTTTGCTGAATTTTTCAATACTGTTAAAAATGTATTTGCGTATCTAGACACATTTCTATATTGAGCTGTCTCCTATGATTTTGTATGTGTCACAACATATTACACAGCTCTCCCTTTTGGTAGTACTTAAAACAGTTTCCTGCAGTTCTCCTTAATTGTCCTCCCTTCCCCCTTACCACTCAGTTGGTGTTGGAGGGGGATTATATTCAAGACATCTTTTGCATTTTAGATACAATATACTATCTACTGCTGGTTGGCAGTGCAGTAAGCGACTCTTCATTAATACAGCCTTCCTGTAGTTTATTGGCTTGTGCACCTTTATTAATATTGAATTGTAATTGCTGCACTCTGCCCAGGCTTTTAGAACATTAGAAAAGTTAGTGTGAGGCCCTTTCAGCCCATCGATTTGCTCCTTCGGTTCCTCGTGTCTGATTGATCCCAGAACTTTGTCTCGGGACCAAAAAAAGGGTAACCTATTTTATTCATTCATCAGTCTTTGTGTAAAAAAAAATAAAAATAAAAAGGGTTTCCTACCTATCCTCCAATATGAGCTCTAACTTCCAACTGTTTCCTCTGCTCCTGGTCTCTGTGCAGCACTCGGAATAGTAACAAGAGTTCATTTCGTCAGCTCCTTTGGGGATTTGAAAGACTTTGGATCAAGTCTACCTCAACCCAAATCTGCGATGTACTTTTTGCAGCGATGGCAGTGAACGCATTACTCAAACCTCCCTTGATTTAATTCCTTTAGTTCTGGCTGTATAACCAAGCATTCTGTTAGCCCTTTTCGAATTGCACCTCACATTTGGTACTGGAATCCTACCTTTTTTTTGACCAGCATAACATTAAAATGTGCATCTTTTCTGCACGATTCTGAATGTTGTCTAAAGCCCTTTGGATTTCCTGAGCCACTCCTCCCAGCTTTGTATTGTATATGTTAGTGTGCTTTTACAGGTCTGCATGTAGGAATATAGTACTGCTTGTCAAAAACAGTATTATTATATTGAAAGTGTACATACTTTATGCTTAAAGTACACTCCCTATACTACATACTATGCACTGCTTTCCTATACTTTGTCATGAATCATGCTTGGCCATGTTTTAGCTGAACTTTTGCCATGGTATACAGCAATGAACATGCTGGGGCCATTTTTTAGACCGAACTTTTTATATGGGTTCACAGCTGCAGGGTACCCATGGAGTTAGTGAAAGGGTTTTTAATGCTTTTACTAATCCTGAATTGATCTCTACGGCATGCTTCCTTGTAGCATAGTTGTCTTTTACTTAAAATCAACCCAAAATGTATTGTTTCACCAACTGTGGTAGTTTAAGTTAAAGAAGGTTCCACATGTATATGTTTAAGTTTAAGTGTAAGAATGAATCGACAGAATTTATTCATTTCCTCTTTTGGTTTAACAGCCTTAATAAAAAGCAACAATTATACTGCCTTTGGTTTAGTCACATTATTTATGATTACATGTCTATGATACACTTTATATTGCATATGTATGTGTCTTAAGGGCTGCTTATTGTACCCCATAGAGTTCACGTAAATAGTTAAATGTGACAGAACATTTTTATTGAAATATATTATCAGTACACATGATTAATATGACTTATTCACGTATATTTATTCTTTCATCTGTGCTGTACTGTATAAGAAATGTTTAAGAGAACTAAGTAAAATAAACTTCACGACCCATAGTTAAAATAAAAAAAAAAACCTCTTGAAGGGCGCGTCCAATCATTTACCTCTCGGGGGTGAATTTGTGAGGAAAAAAAAACATTCTGTCAATATTGTCGCTAATTTTCCAACACAACCACATACTTTTGAATAAAAGATGTAACAAAACCTTTACGGTCATAACAATAACAGGTTTATTAGTTGTTTAACCACTTTTTATTTTTTCTCGACCACCCCTGTTCTTTTCACAAATACAAACCGACCTTCTTGAACAAAAACAGATCTCTGACATTCTGGGTAAGACCAAAATTTATATTTTAAACAAAATAAATTAAAAAAGGGAAAAAAATAATTCACGTTTCGGTTTTCCAGTTATAAAGCAATAATTTTGTTATTACACATCTCGTGATTTTTTTTTTCTTCTTTCAAATGACTTTATTTTGTTTTCAGTCTGGTGCCCCCTCCCACGGTGTTGGTATCTCCTGGTAGCTATTTAAACCACTTGCAGGGCCTGTCGTTGCTTCGTGCTGCTCAGGGTAACTAAGGAGAAACATCTGGCAGGTAATTGATAATACAGGTGATGTTGAACATAGTAATTGTGGAATACAAATCGGTGCAGCTTTTAAGAGTGAACTATTAAATTGATTAATATGAACTATTTCATAAAATTTAAAATGAGAAATTGAAGATCATATTTATTCAGACAAATACATACCGCACCATGCAAAACATGGATTATATTTTTTGCATTTACTAATAAAATGTCAGCTCTTTAAACATTTTTTTAGGTCACTTTATAGTAGCAGGTTATGATGATTTACTGTAATGCGTTACCTTTCATTACGTTTGACATAGTGTGTTTACAAATAGCACAGTTGTTATCGGTATACCTATGTAAATATTCGATATGTGTTAAAAAAAAATAGCATTGACAGGCATTTGTATTGATTTTGAAAAGTAGATGGTACATTTTTTCGTTTAACTAGAACAGCATGAAAAGGGCATATAGGGAGCTTGCCTGCCTGCCGAGTGGTTTCTAAGGTAACCGGTGAGTGAACAGACCAGTCCTACGTTTATGCTGTCCGGTATAATTCAACACCTCGAAGACGCATGGTCTTGTTCTGCAGATTAGTATCGAATCCAACTTTGGTTAGTGTTTGGTGTTTAATAATAATAATAATAATAATAATAATAATAATAATAATAATAAATAGTATCCGATTTTATTTTGGGTACATTAAGTAACCATTCGTTTTTCATTAAAACATGGCAACGAGAGGTTATTTTGCCTCACAAATTCAGTGTTATTTGGGTAATTCCCGAGCAAATAGATATAAATCCCTGAACTATAGCAGCATTTAGGGAATGCTAAAATTTGCATTGATGCTGAATACTTGTGGGAGAAGATGGCCTCGTGGCAGTAAAAACACATTAAACAGATGCTGCAAATATTTTGCATATTTAGTCTTTATTGTTTTATTAAAAACAATTAGCTTTTAATATTATCCCCCTGTCAAGGTTTCTTTTGTTTAGCTTTGCATACATTATAACGATACTGTATGGATTCACTACACTGCATTTACAGTACACACTTCAGACCACCTGTTACCATTCTTAAATAGAAAAAACTGAGAGAACACTGCATTGCCATGTGTTGGGGTTATCAAAGTTCGCACACATAATAGTCAAGTTTATAAGGTTTATGTAGAGTATGTGGCCACTTTGTTTTGTAAATAGAATAATCCGGTGAATGTAGAGGTTGTAACTGGTTTGTCTCATTGAATTTATAATACAGTACAAAGATAACTCTCAGATTATGTCCTTATGAAGCGTAGATCTGCTCAGTTTTGTTTAAACCTTGGATTTTTGTAAAAGCACATACTTTTATGTTGTGACCTAGAAACTGAATGAATATATATATATATATATATATATATATATAATATATATATATATATATAATATATATATATTTTTTTTTAAATGAGAAAAAGAAATGGTATCTTTTGGAATTCTTTATCTGAAAATACCAGTTCCGCTCCAGTTCCAGCTGTTGCTGGCCAACGAGTTGGATTTCTTTGATTCCTTCAGATCAAGCTGTAGAACAATGTTCTGTTTGATTTGAATAACTGCTGATTTGCCTCAAACCAGTAGTAAGTTATTTGCATAATTAAACATACTTTAATACATACAGGAAAAACACAGAGATGTAAATTATTTTTGCATAGATTGCATAATCATTTATAAGGTGTTTCTGAATGTGTACTTGTAGTAAATAGTCATGGGTGTTTCATAAGAACAAAACGTGGTGTGTTGGGGATTTCTTTTGTGTTTGATATATCTGTCCAGTGTGGGGAAAATGTTCACAATGTAGCTTATTAAAAAAAAAAAAGTGTATATATAATATAATATATATATGTCTGGATACCAGAATGGAGGGTGCATCTGAACACATTAGCCTGTCAGTCCAAGTGTCTGGTAGTCCTGAACACTTATAGAAAATCTTACTTGTTTGGCTTCAGCATTAAAGCAATATTTAGGTATATG
Source organism: Acipenser ruthenus (assembly GCF_902713425.1). NCBI lineage: Eukaryota > Metazoa > Chordata > Actinopteri > Acipenseriformes > Acipenseridae > Acipenser > Acipenser ruthenus. The sequence goes on from NC_081210.1 coordinate 24,303,025, forward strand.
CAATGTGAAGTACAGGACTCCATCAGAGTACAGAGCAGGGACTTGGTTCATGTTTACACCACCAATGCATACTATATTTGTTCATGATCGTGCAAGCTTTTCAATAGAGGAAGCTCAGAACTGATTTCTAAGGGACAAAAAAAAAAAGTCATGGGAGGGGTAAAAGGGAAGTGTAACTTTTTTCAAACCAGCACCATTTGCTGTTCCTTGCCTTGTGACTCCTATAAATAATTACCTTAATGAAAACTAAAGGAAGCATGAGTACAGCTTGGTTTACCAAAGACTTCATTTTTTTCAGAAGAGTCTAACATTGACAGTATGCTTTTATTTTACTAGGTCACATGTGCTTCTAAAAAGTACACACTTGCCTGGCCGTTTCAGAAGTGTTTTATAATCTGTTTTTTTTTTTTGTATCCGTATATTTATAACCTATGTAATATTAGTTTGGATTTTCTGTTAATTATGCAAAAGCTTTGCAAATCTGTCCCAGGGTTTGTAGGAAAATGCAATACCAACAAGCATCCCACAAGTGTGTGAAGATTATATTTTACACCCAACACAGTCCAGGGAATCCATTTGCCTTCTCCCTGGCAGATTATCCCTGTCACACCGTTTGGTTTCAAGTTTAGTCCACAGTACCACACTGTCCAGAATACAGAAAAAAAGGGTGTGGGGGAGAACATGTGCCTTTTTATAATCTTTTAAAATTATGCATGGATGCCATTCAGTAAATTCTTCCATTACAACTTGGTGGGGGTATGCGCATATTGAAACAGAATACAGTAAATACAGCCATTGTGGTGTTTTTATGTCCAGAGATGGCAGGAATGTAGTGACCAACAGTTAAAAAATCAACCCTGAATTGGCTTCAGTACACCATTTACTGCCCCCTTTTTGAAGGTGCACAACTCTCCTTTATGTTGGTCTGCAGACAGTCTTCCTGATATTCCTAACATACTGTAGGCATAGTAAAGGAGATTTTGGTCAAGGCAGAATTATGATCTGAAAGTGCAGTGTAAACGTCTCCTTTGCATGATCTGAAAATCCCTATTTTATTTAATTGTTACTTGCCTTGCAGGCCTTATCTGTACATATTAATCCTCACTAATTGTGTACTGTACAGAGTAAGGATTCTTTGGCAGCCTCTTTTGATGAAGGCTGTGCAACAGGATTTCAGTGCTTTGGGATATTCCTCAAATCTGACAGCTAGTTGTGTTTGTGCGAAGACTTCTCTCCTTGTAAAATATTCCTATTTAGCTGAAAAGAGTGGGTTGGCTCTTTGTTTGTTTTTTGGGTTTTTTTTTTTGTTTGTTTTGTTGAGCAGAGCCCTTCTGTGGGCAGAAGGCTGTCTTTTCCTGTATCTCCGCTGTACCAGCTGCTGAGATCGCCAGTGTTGCCTCACTGCACAGGAAGCGGCAGAGGTTTGTAATTTTAATAGCAATGGTGTCACGGCTCTCGCAGGAAATCAGAAACCCAGTGGTAATGTCATTCTGCTTGTCAGCACATATTGTGAAGTATTGCATCGTTCACTTCACAAAATGTATCTTTTGTCCTTTTTTCAGCTGTGGTTGTGGGGTTGATGTTCAAAGAGATTAATGTACTAGGCTTTTTTTGCTTTCTTCCATGCAAACCTTGCACCCCCTAAATGCACAACAACAACTTGAGCAATCTTGTTTTTGATTATCATAACTTTTTGCTCTGGTTCCCTTCCAGTCTGCTTTATAGCATAGCGTGTATATTTTAATTGCATTTGGAACCAACGCTAGAAGCATTTATGGATTTCAATGACATGGCAACTGTTGTTGTTTAAATGTTTTATTCATAATGTTGACATTAAAATAATGGTATTTACACAGGTAGATTGGTAGGTCCATTTATGGCAACAATAATGATAATAATAAAAAGGCTTACAGCACAGGTGTTGCATAATAAAATAGAATTATGAATTGAATTCGCTGTGTAGAGCCCATTGGCATGGCTAACATTTTGTTTTTCGTATGTGCAGGCTGTGATGATGGATTAAGCAGATGCCCTACAGCAGTCGCCACAATGAGTGCCTCCCAGTGAAAAGTGGGGCAGGCAGCCTGGCCGAGTGACGGAGCCGTGCCAGTGTCAGGTGGTGGTGGACGCTACAGACGCTTTTTCCTACTGAGCTTGGCAGAGCCCAAGACAGTACCATGGTAACCCTCATCACCGAACAGCTGCAGAAGCAAAGTCTGGACGACCCCAAATGCAGGGCTTTTAATCTCAGCCTGGTAAGATGCAAGCTGACCAAAGTCTGTGAATCGGATTTAAAAGAAAAAAAAAACACAAAAAAAAACACAAGCGTATCTATAGGTACAGCATTGCTACAGTATGACGCAAGTAAATAGCAAATCATGGTAGGCAATAGCATTATTACGTTAGAGCTACAATTTTAAATCATGACCCAAGTTAACTTTTAGTAGAAGTGCACGTTAACTTTATATACATTGCTATAAGTGTGCATTTTTTTCTAATGCTGCACAAAACTTCAGTTTGAACGCTCACATTGAAGTCCTGGAACTGAGGATTGGCGTTCCACCCTTTCTGCATTACATACCCTGGCTCACTCACTCACAAAATGTCACCTTGGCTGACTCAAATTTGCCTAAAAAACTTGTCTCGTTTGATTGAGGTCAGTTCAGGACATATGGCTGGCCATGGGTATCAATGTTAAACTGTGACAACTGGGATAGTTTCTGCTTTATGCCATCACCAATATTCCTTGAACCCTAAAAAAAAGAGCCTAGTTTCTGACAACCAGTATTGGTCTATACTTGAGTCCGCATGATTCTGTCTAGTTGAGAGAGAGCTTGGCCTTCTTCTTCTGATCACCTCTGTTTGAACCAGCCTTTTCTTATTTTTCTTATTAGTCTTCATCTGAGACTGTTCAGATCAGAAAGAAAGCAGTGCCCACACTGACATGCGAAGTAACAATGTTAAGATTAGCCAAGCCCTAATGCCATAATAAGTTTTCCCTTACATTCACCCTTTGGACTAAAACTCTGTGTTCTATCCACTTACACGCTTTACAGATTACCAGTATGAGGCATTTGGCAGTAACAGTGACCGCGTTATTGTTTGGTTCTAGACAGGTAACTTCTGAAAAGTTACATTGGTATGCATGTAACACTTTTTTTTTTTTTTCTTGTCTTTAGTCAGTGCCTGATCATTCCAGCACAGGAGTCTGCTGCAACCCATTTAAACCAGGTAGGGTTATTTCTGTTGCCTTACAATATGTGCTGCGCCAGCTACACACGCCACAATTACAATGATGTGGCTGGAAAGCAAATCAGATAAGGTTTTTCTAGTAAATATTTACATAATTTATGAGTAAACGCCCAAATTTACATAGAAAATCAAACCATTCTTGTGCAACACCAGGAGTGTAAATTTATACCGGTCTTTCTTCCGGGATGAGGAAAAAGGAAGGCGGGGATGAAAGGGATTTAAGAGGAAACCGTCTGGAGTCGGTGATGCTGAATACTGACCTTTTCAAATTGGAACATGCAGTCCTATAATGGCCACAACATGTTTCATGCTGTATGCAGTTGTGTGCTCTATACAAGGTGTGCAGTATACTTGGATAGTAGATTTCTATACAGTATACTGTAGTGTTTTTATGGGGTAGTTGTGCATTATACACAGGGTGTTCATTATTTTTCAGCACACATGCCATTTTCTGTGTTCAGGCTGCATTTAAAAACTTAATGCCTGATTTTGCTTGAGTGTATCCTATCCAAGTACTTACCAGGCCCAACCTTGCTTATTTTATCTGGTATTGCTGCAGGTTAAAAATGATAGACCACAGCAATACTGAGTAAATATGTCTTTTAATCACTGGACCAACACACACACTCTTCCTATTTTTCCAACACAAACAAATATGTTTTAATGTCTTTAGTTACCATATTCAGATGGCTTTCTTCACAGAAGTATGACATTTATAATGGGTTTATTCTGTTACATAGGGTCATTTGAGTGTCATTGTTTTGGGGGGGGGGACATTTTTTTAAAAAATCAATAAATGTAAAATGTAGGAAAGGTTACTGCAAGTATGATTCTGCCTCATGGAAGCATAACAGTGGCATTGCATCAATGGAAGCACATCAACTTTAATATACTGTATTTCGGTGATAGTTACTAGACACTTATTTATAAGGATTGATTTTATAAAATGGCTGAAACAAAAGCATTAAACGGCTAGACATCACTGTTGTCTGATATCTTTGATTTTTCTGAGTTAATTTGATATACTGGAGTTCAAAGAACACATTGTATTTCCGGGCTTGATTTAGCACACCAGTTGATACTGAACCTGATGTGTACTCTCTTAAGTGTTGTGAAAGTTCATGTGTTGGTAGCTAAACAATAGCTTTTTCCAATAAAAGTTCAACAGGTGTTTGTTTTGTTAATTTAATACCAGTAGTGCAAACAAGATTTCCCATCCACAAGATAGAATTATTCTAGTTTAAGTTGTAATTATTTTTAGTTTGTGATGTAAAAGAATTGGCGGGGGGTGGGGGGGGGGATGATCAAACTTTCATCTGATATTCTTTTTACTTTTAAAGATGGTACCGTTTGTCTAAGTAAATGTGGGTTGTTGTGGGTATCGACAGTTGAGACAGGTGCTGCCTCTTTAGATTATCATTTCAATTAGGTTCTGTGGAAAGATCAGGTGTTGGATCAGGGTGGCTGCATAAACACTTGCACAACTCTTGCCAGGATGTTTTATACCAGTGCATGGTTAACCCTTGATGGCTGTAACTTTTTGTCGCCAATGGTTTTTACCCAGGTTTGCTCCCCAATTTGGAATGCACAATTACTGTTTTTATCCCGGTTCACCGCTGCAACCCCCCCCACCCCCCCGACTCGGGGAAACGGAGGCTGAAACACACGTCCTCCGAAACGTGTTCCTGCCAAGCTGTAATTTTTGGCACTGTGGATCCACAGCGAAGCCACCAGACCTATAGTGCCAGAGGACAACACAGATGTGAATGGCTCCACTGCAGACCCGCAGGTGCCCTATCAGCCACAGGGGTCGCTGGTAATCCATTGGCACTGGAACTTTGTGCAAGCAGCTAATTAAACAATGAAAAGTGGGCTTGATTTTATAGTGCCTGAATGGACCAGAAGCCTGTTCAGAAATGGGAAGCAATGACCCAAGTTGTACTAAAGGGAGTTCTATGTTATACGAGCTATAGTAACAAAGACTGCAGCAAGTATATGAGGTTGTTTTCTGGTTTTTGTACTTGTCTGTCATCAGGCTCGGGTAGATAATGCAGCAAACGAGGTGATATGGCAGCAGCACGGAGAAGAGTTTTATGTAATCGTTTCTTCTTTTTAGTTATGTTTAAGTGAAGGAGATGATGGAAGGGACTGTGGATCTTGAAGTGGTGGATATTAACCTCATGTTTTGCAGTGCACACCTAACTAGGTGTTCAGTGAACGATCACAATTATTCAATTATACTGTATCTTAATTCACTCGCTTTTAAAATATGTATTTATAGTGCAGAGCTATATTCTATGATTGCTGGGACTGTATTGATATTTCTTTCACATTTGATTATTTTTGTTGAATGATCACATTCCAGGAGATTAGTAGCTGGTTAGCTTGGAATATACAATGTGATCTATAAAATACACACAAATAACACAAGGCAAATAACTAAAGGGTAACTTCTCATGCCTTGCTTATGAACAAGGCCTTGTTTAAAAAATGATGTTACCATTAAGAATTCATTGTTCCAGGATTATAATTATAAAGTATTAGATTATTAAACATATGTACATACAAATAGATGAACTCCTGATTCTTTGCAGACAATAACAGCAACCCACCCATCCTCATTGGGGCTTTTTATGTAGAGCTAAGTAAATTACTGTCTGTGATGCATGTCCCACCTGCTTCCTCGCAACAAAGGGATTGCATTTTCAGTTATTCTTTGCAAACCTGTCTTAGTTGAGAGAATGCATTTTTATGAATGATTCCTTTCCTTAGGCTATTTTATACAGCGAGTTGTTGCTGTTATTTTATTTTTTATTTTTTTTTAAAAACATGCACTTGTATAGAAAAAAATGTGTTCCAATATTCAGTCAAGTTTCATTCTCGGTATCTACAAATTGATTGACAGCTTTAGGTTGCTGTTGGACATTCAATAACTCATCTAGCAAATCACTTTTTATGTATTCCAGTGAATTTCTTGTTCACGTTTTAAATACAATAGTTTTGCCAAGTCTTTGCAAGTCTTGGCAATGCTGTAACATTCTTGCATGTTCACAGTTTTCTTCATTATGCTGTGCCACAGAGGACGCTTTGACATCAGTCACTTTGTTTCCAACATTCCATTGTAGTGGCTAATCCTGGATCATTATATATATATATATATATATATATATATATATATATATATATATATATATATATATATATATATATATATATATAAAATCTTTGCATTATGCAGTCTTCTTTCATTCAAACAAAAATCTCTAAAATTATTTGTTGGTAACCTTAAGTATTTGCAAGTAAAATAATTACTTTCTTTACTTTCAGCTAAATGCTTTTAAAAATATTGAATCTTTCAGTGTTGTCCAATCAGAGCTACCTGTAAGTATTCCCAGTGTGCAGGTGATTTTAAAATGCAGCATGAACCCAGATTGTTGTAAATCTGAATCTTGGCCATAAAACTAAGCTCTCTTCTCCAAGCCTGCCCCTCCCTGGGACAGCTGAATCGAGGGCCAAGCCATTGGCTCCTAAGTGTTCTCATTACTGTTGCAGTCCCACTGGGGGTAAGCAAGGGTAGTTAGGCTAAAGTTTGCCTTAGAAAATTTGTTAGGAACAACTGTTGTGTTGCCTGAGAAAGCAAGGGTTATGCATATAGTAATCTGCTGTAAAAGGGGTGGGACACTTGGTGCAGTGTTTTATAAAATTAAGTCTCAGCCAAGGCTAAGATTCCAACCTTCTTTGTTTGATTAGTTACCAACTTACTGCTGCCTGTGCTAGGTGGTGTATAAAGTGGAGGTGAATTATGTGCATTAAAACTACCCATTGCTTTTAATTTAGACAGAAGGGCATAAAAAAGAGATATAAAGGCCCAGAGATTTGTGTTTAACAAAACCAGTTTTATCAAAGTACAGAATGCAACAACAGCAAGTTATAAAATCATTGCCATAAATGTTGTGAAAATTCTAAATTGGAAATCCTATAAGCATAACGATGTGGACCAATTGGCATTTAGCCTTTTCGGGTACTATCCAAATAATTGTTTTGTTCCTTTGGGGAAACTGCAATTATTCCAGTTTATGGTTCGATATACACCTCCTAGAGTATATATGTTTACACAGATAGAAAGCACATACACAGACATTACTCATTGCTTATTTTCTATTTTTTTTTTTTTTTTTTTTCAGAGAACGGTAGTTGGAGCATATTGAACCCTTCACCCAAGTCCGACCTCCATGACAGCATGGGTTTCAATGCAGTTAGTCACACAACTGGCTACAGCTTTGGCACCAGCAGCTACAGCAGTAGCAACAACAGCGGGCATTCCCTACAGAGATTCCATGTGCCCAGCACCTCCGTCACAGACCTGTCTGCTGCCAACCAGGAGAGCTCCAGCACTCCTCCTGCGCCCCCCACTAAACGGCACTGCCGCTCGCTGTCTGTACCCGAGGACCTGTCCCGCTGCAGATCCATCTGGCGACCCAGTGGCTCCAAAATCTGGACCCCCGTCAAGCGCAGGTGCAACAGTGGCGGGGGCGGTAGCAGCTGCCAGCACCAAGGGGTCCAGCGCCCATCTAGCCTGCGACTCCAAAAGGTCAAGAGTGCCTCCCTGCACTCCGTCAAAACCAGCAGCCCAACTTTCTTTAGCCTGGCCCTGTCCCCAGAATCACCCATCCCCTGGACCTTCTCCCCAAGCAGCGGCTTCGGGGACTACTGCTCCTCCGGGCTTCCACTCCACTCGGATTCGGAACCCTGCTTCTTTCCCTTCCCTCCTTCCTTCTCATCTTGCTCTCAGCGGAGGTTCTCTCTGTCGCCTGTCCACATCCAGGAGGCAGCCCATTTCCTTCCCCCATCGGCCAGCAGCACACCCTCCTCCACCCCAGAGCTGGGACGCCGTGCCTCGGGCCTTCTCCCCCGCAGCCAGTCCCAGCCTTGTGATCTCGACCACCGCAAGGCTGGCCTCAAGCGCCGCCGTGACCAGGAGGTGCGATGGAGTCGGCCAGTGCTTGACTTCTTCAAGATGAACCAGGTAAGGAAGCATACAGGGCACTGTTGTGGCTCAGTTTAGACCTTTTAGATTGTATATCTCCAAAAAGTTTATGAATGTCTATTTTACACATGTAGATGTAGTTTCGCACATAGATCTGTATCAGCCGCTGTCTATAATTGCCGTTAGTAATCTCTTCAGGGCTCTTGTTCAGTGTGGGAGCCAATGGCAGTAAGCAGAACTGACATTTTATATGTAGGCAGTTATTTGGAGTTGTGAAAGCCCTCTCAGGGGTTTATGTTAAAGTAAACAAGGGGAGGGCAGGTGGGATCTCTGGAGAGTACACCAGCCATCAGAACTGAACTCATAATAACTGGGACACCAATAAACACGCCTAAAAAAGCTTGCAACTCCCTGCATTGTCGTTTATATTGAACTTCCCCCTCTTCATTCTAAGAGTTAAATAAATGTATGGCAGCCGATTTCATAAAAATAAATATATTGCCTTTTTTAGTCAAAAGTATGGCCTCCTGTTTTTATGGCCTATTATAGGACCCATTAAAAACACATCAAACCTCCCACGCGTTCTCCATAACCATACATATATGAAATAGTGATTGACAGATGTTGCATGCTGAGTTTGGATTCTTGAGGCTGCACAGCAACTCTCATTTCTCTAAATGATTCTGATTTGAAATCTATTGCATTCGTCAACCACTAAACGAAAACTCACCTAGAGAAACCTTTTTAAACCAATGAATGTTTGAAACCGAACCGGAACTAGGAAGCAGATTTTCTTTGGTTATGTGAGGAAGAGCAATTTCTCAGTGTATTTAACAGAAAATGTTCTGGCTGCATTAGTTCCATACACTCGTATGAAGGTTTTCAGTTAAACTGCAGTTTATACTTTAATTTTGTGAAAAGAAAAACACAAGTGTTTTGGGTGGTGTTTACTGACCATGCACAATTTTATGGCAACTTTGTTGGAAAAATAATTTGGGGGGGGGGGGGGGGGGGTTGGGTTTTGCTGAATTCTCCAGATGTTCACTTTTATATAGATCATCAATCCAACCGCAAGCTTGCATAACAAGGTGTGAACGTGTGAGCAATGCAGACAGAAAGCAATTGTCAAGACTCGTCACATTGTCAGCAGACTTTGTTGCATTGCTGTTTTATGTAGTGTTGTATCTCTGCCCCAGTCTGTTGTGCAGATGCACTATGTAATGTGACAGTTTTTCTCTCTCTAGTATGATATTTGATGCATTGAGTATGCCTCTTCAGTCAGTGTGTGTGTGTGTGATTTTTTATATATATATATATATATATATATATATATATATATATATATATATATATATATATATATATATATATATATATATATAAAATGTATTTTTTTTTTTTTTTACTGAAAGCAAAGAGGAAGTGAACTCTCAGCCACCAGGCTGTGAGTTTCCTGTTATTACTTTCTAAATATATCGGAGGCGGTGGGTATGGCGATGACGTGGGAATGGAGCTTTATACAACAGTACGTTAACACTTACAAGCTTGGTTTAGATCATTGCATCTGAATTTTACCGCAAACACTGTGAACGGTAACTTTTATAATATCCTGGTCATCTAAAGTTACGACAGTTTGTACAGGGCTGGGCATGCAGACTACAACAAGGTCTGCATGGAAGGTCAGGATGCAATGTTTTTGACTTGCCTGGACACATCTGTCAAGTTTATACTATAGGGCCCCGCTCTAGCAACATCTGGGGATTTTGCTTTTGCTTTATTTGTAACTTTTGTGTGAAATACATGTTCAGATAGTTTACCACTTTTATACTGTGCGTGTTTTTTTTTGTCCATGCAGTGGAAATGTGTTGTTCTAGAAGAATGCATTGCAGTGCGTCACAAGAATGCAAGGCTAGACATGGAGGCAAATATACTTGGGAATTCTCAAATAACTATGTAACTTGGACTGATAAAAAGTTGATATAAAATCACTGCTGTTATGTGTTTTTTTAAACCTATACTCAATCAGCAATCTTCGAAGTTTTGTTTCCTACTATTGGCACAGTTAATATTTTTCATTTTTTTGTATTTTCATGAACCCCTCAAAATCTCATAACCGACACCCAATAGAAAACTTGTTAAAACTGAACACTGTTGTTAGATAGATTTATAAAAGTGGTATTTCTAGAATTGTAATTTTTTTGTTATGTATATTTCACCCAAAAATTAAATTTATTTTTTATAAATTTCTACCTCATAACCGACACTCTGTTAAATAACATTTTCATAAAAGTTTTTTTCCTGAAGAAAAAATAAATCCTAAACAGACAGTACTTGGACAGATGTGGAGTGTTTTGCAAATAGAAAACAACTATAGCATTTGTTTTTTAAACTTATATTTCATATTTCTTTAAATTCTAATTTTAATTACAATGTGGGGTGTCGGTTATGAAAGCTCTGTGTTGGTTATGAGTTTCTTTCTCAGCACTTCATCTTATAGCTAAATCCTTGAGTGTAATTCATTAAAACATCAGAAGAAAGGGTTACAGACTGCAGGCCGTCCTTCTATATCATATTCCAGTTGACATGGTACCCTTTGAGCCCTTTATTTAAATACATTTAAAAACTATATACAGTGCCGTGAAAAAGTATTTGCCCAGTCTGATTTTCTGCATTTTTGCACATTTTTCACATTGTATTTGGTCAGATTTTTTTGTGGCTTGTAGTAGTATATAGAGGGAGTCTAAGAGAAAAAATGACCCCAAAGTTTGGTGCTTTCATTTGTTTGGTGTGCAAGGTAATCAAACATGCAATCTTCAGGTGTGAAAAAGTTATTGCCCCCCAGTTAACTCAACCCAATTAAAGGGATCATTAGGGTCAGCTGTTTGAGTACTTTGGTTAACAACCAGGCCTGATTTTGGGCCAGCCCTGCCCAATATAAATCTGACTAACTTTGGCCCTTACCATCAGAGTGAAGTTGTCAGCACACAGGTTCTAGAGCAGGGGTGGGCAATCCTGGTCCTGGAGGGCCGGTGTCCCTCCTGGCTTTTGTTCCAACTGTGCTCTAAATTACTTAATTGTACTGATTATTACCAATTATTGGTCTAATTAAGTAATTTAGAGCACAGTTGGAACAAAAGCCAGGAGGGACACCGGCCCTCCAGGACCAGGATTGCCCACCCCTGTTCTAGAGGCACATCATGCCACGAACAAAAGAAATTCCTGAAGAGCTCTGGAAAAAAGTTGTTGATGCCTATCAGTCTGGAAAGAGTTATAAAGCCATTGCTAAAGCTCTGGGGCTCCACCAAACCACAGTCAGATCCATATTGTCCAAATGGAGAAAGTTTGGGACAGTAGTGAATCTTCCCAGGAGTGGCCGTCCTGCCAAAATCTCTCCAAGAGCAAGGCATAAAATCATCCAGGAAGTCACAAAGAACCCTAGAACAACATCCAGGGATCTGCAGGCCTCTCTCGCCTCGGCTAAGGTCAGTGTTCATGACTCCACCATCAGAAAGACACTGGGCAAAAATGGGATTCATGGCAGAGTAGCATGGTGGAAACCATTGCTCACTAAGAAGAACATAAATGCTCGTCTCAAGTTTGCCAAAAAGCACCTGGATGATCCTCAAGAGTTCTGGAACAATGTTCTATGGACAGATGAGTCAAAAGTTGAACTTTTTGGCCGACATGGGCCCCGTTATGTCTGGCGAAAACCAAACACTGCATTCCACAGTAAGAACCTCATACCAACGGTCAAGCATGGTGGTGGTAGTGTCATGGTTTGGGGATGCTTTGCTACATCAGGATCTGGATCCCTTGCCATTATTGAAGGAACCATGAATTCTGCTCTGTATCAGAGAATTCTACAGGAGAATGTCAGGCCATCCGTCCCTGAGCTGAAGCGCAGCAGGGTCATGCAGCATGACAATGATCCGAAACACACAAGCAAGTCTACATCAGAATCTGTATTTTTCAGTTTGTCTTTCCAGCTTTCTTATCTTTTCCTCAAGGAACTTTGCTTTTTCTGTAGCCTTTATGGTCTTTCTTCTTTGGAAGTATTCTCTTCTATCTGTCTTCCCTTCCCAAGACTTTCTAGAGGTGCACGATGATTCATGTGTTTGGACCTGGCCTGCTCCAGATACAGAAGGCCTTTCTGCACTCTTATTACCCTGATTTACAGGACGTGCTGGTGTTGATTGTGGTGTGACAGTGGTCAGTTCTTTTAGTTGTCGGACTGTCTTCTGTTTTTTATGAAAAGCCTTTTTCCAATTCTTTCTTCTACCTCTCTGTACCGTATCTGACACTTCACTTATTGGTATCTATTTCTTTTTACTTCTCTCCCTTTCCTAGGTACTTATTTTGTCTCTCAATATAATTTTCTTCTTTCCTATATCTTCTAAACTTCTCACAAATACACAGCTCAGCCGTGCTATATACAAATACATTTATTAATATCTTAACTATCAGCTCTGAGAGAAAATATGGATCCAGAACAGAATATAAAACTGATTGTAACCTTAACTATATCTATATAATGGGATTTTAGTGTTATTAATGTGCGACACCCCAAAAAATGATTTGAAGTATACAAGTAAATAATATAAAAATCATAACCGACACTAACTTCTCATAACCAACATTTTTCTTGTTTTTGAAAAGTGTCGGTTATGAGAAATTGTAAGGTGTCGGTTTTGAGAAATTTCACTTCTTTGTCCATTTACAACAAACAGGGCAGCCATTGTTTTCCGATTTCAATGTAATAACAATGAGGATAAAGTAAATTTATATTTCATAAATATTTTTATTTCCATGTTTTGCTAGCGGTGTTGGTTATGAGCTACACAACTGTACCAGGCTGCAGTAGTGAGTTAAACGGTAATATTTTAAAAAAATAATGAAGAGCATATTTATCTCTGTCACCAGTCCTTCCCTACAGAAACCCTTGACCTCTCACCTTGTTTGAAAGACTTTATTGATATGTTATCATTTCTACACAAAAAGTCAGTGGGTGTCGGTTATGAGATTTTGTGTGCAAAACTCTGGGACATGCATAGAATGGTGTATAAATAGAAAATGACACAGCTTTTCTCATATTTAACATATGTTTTTGAAACAACTTAAATACTACTTTCAGATTTTTGTATAAAAACATAACATTATAATAATTAAATGTATAATATTTCACTCTGAAACTTAAAAATCAAACTCTGGGACAGGGGTCGGTTATGAGATTCAAAATATGAAAGTACAAAAAAAGGCAAACATTTTTTAAATGTATTAATAAGTTATTGTGCAGCGTAGATTAAATTGTTACCTTTCTAAAAATATATAATTTTCAATAGGAAATACATTTGTTTTGAGAAATGTGTCAGCCGGATACCAAGTTACATAGTTATTTGAAAATTCCCCTACTGCATCATCTAATACAATGCTTTTGGGAGGAGTTGATCCTGTGATGGAGTCAGATAGATGTAATGATGTTGGCTGCAAAATGTGAAGTCTGTACTTTACTCTTGTTCATAATTGTTCCATGTAGAACCAATAATAATTTATTTATCCTGTAGTGGTTTGTCTAGTTTACAAACAAATATGGAGCCTATCGGATCTGCAAAAAGTTAAATCCAGCCACTAGAGTCTGCAGATATGCCAAATAAACATGGAAAGGGATTTTTGATTCCATGCATTAATAAAACAAATAGAATTAAAGTTGTATTTGGTAACACACAGATTTGTATCTCAACTTCAGATTTGTTGATTTGTAATTGTTAAAGGAGGCCCTGACTAGCCTACATTGCTTTTTTTGTTTGTTTGTTTGTTTGTTTATTTTGATTTAATCAGGAAAGGTTCACCTTTTCGATAACCCTGGCTGTGTGTCAAGTTGATGGGGATTTGAATTCCCCTGCTGTACTATATTAGGTAACCAATAGCCATGGAGTGGGGCCTCGCTCCATTGCTCTGTCTGTATCCTTTCTCTGCAACAAGCTGCCTGCCTCCCAGAACAAAAGACTGGGCTTTCTGTCACATGGCCTTTATTTGGAGAAGGCAGCTGAACTTCTCTAATTAATGCAACTGTTTTGAATTAGTTCTTGCACAATAGCAAGCTCTCTCACATTGCAGGTCATTTGTGGTAATTGTGAATCGCATAGATCTGATGTTGCATGAATGAAAGGCCTCTGATTTTAACCTTGCACGCCTTTGTGATAGATGAATACAGATTGACAATATCTGTACATGCACAGACACAAACAGGATGCACTTAGCTGCTCTCGTTTGTTGTTCCCAATGACAGGGACCTTAAAAACTTTAAGAATCAGTCGAGGTGCTGCCTTAATGGCTCTGTAATGTTTGCCATTCTTAAAGACATGGGGAAACATCACATAGCTGGGCCTAATTGTTATATTGGGGGTTGCTCTGCCAGTTTGGAATGGAGCCTTTCACCTGCTGTTGCTTTGATTTCAATGCAGGCTGGTATAATGGTGAAATCCAAGAGCTATTGTAACATGAGATGTGGCTTTGTCCTAAAAAATAATGCCCCAGCAAACTCCCATTGCATCCTGGATTAGCAAGAGCGAGGCAATTGAATTGGGAATGTTATGAAGTACTCTGGTCCCTGTACAGTACATTACCATTGTGGTGTTAGTACACCAAGAACAGCATTGACAGTATTTTACATGACTTTTATAGTCTCAACCAATTGGAGGTCGCACCCTAACATATAAGTCTCTGTTATGACCCTGATTCAGTTCACTTAAGGAACATAGGTTTCATCACAATGAGTGATTCTCAAGTTTAAAAAGTATTGTGACATACTGTACAGACAGACAAGCTCATGCATATGCATGCCTCCACTGTATTTCCATCACGGGGGATAATGAAGGCCACTGAACATGCCAGGCAGCAGACAGTCCACCAAATTAAGCATGCAGCTCTTAATGAAAAGGTGTTTGTGCAGCATTAATGGAGCTGTATTGATTCAAGTCTTATAAATGAACAGTTTTATAATAAGGCACTTTTTATTGTGCTGCACAATTTTCATAAAAATATTTTTTTTTTAAACGACCAATTCACAAGCCCCTGGTCCTCCGGTTTTTAAATACCTTTTTTGTCAGAAGCAGGAGATTTTTTTTGTGCACTAAAACACCCCAATTACAGCCCCTCTGTGCCCAGAGGTATTGAGAGTCCGTTCTAATTAGCCGCAGAGCATCTCTTTTGTTTGGTTCAAGCACTCCAGTTCCCTGCTACAGCTGGCAGTCGATCCTGAATGCCCAGGCTTTGGATTGAGAGCGGGGGGCTCTGTTTAAACACTGCCAGCTTTCACAGAAGGTAGGGGGAGAAAAAAAGATGATTTTAAATGGCTGGTGGAGATGGATACAGAAGGCTTCTACTCCTGTCTTTTTTTTTTATATAATAGGTCTGCCATTAATACAACCATGAAGTGTAATTTAGTTGTACTGCAATTGAATGCTAACAGATTACAACAAACGTTGTTGCATTTCAATTTAAGCACATGATGAAGGGAAGGGGGGGTATGGTGCTGAAGAATAAACTAATGCTAAAAGAAAAAAGAAAAGAATGCCTTTATAATTGTTGGATGTTAAGAATGGCAGATGAATTCACCTTGGCAGTGTATGGCTGTTAACTGTCCTCATTGGGTTGGGGTTTTGCAGTGCGATGTGATGCATATTTGAATCCAGTGGTCCTCATAACTGCTTTAGTGTGGTCACAAAACATGCTACTAATACGTGCTAGTTCAGTTGTATACAGTAAATAAATAAATGCACAAAAAGAAAACAAGAATATGCTATCACAAAAAGTGTTTTTAATTGCATTTACATTTGCAGAAAAGTTCCAAGTTTTTGGAGAGTTTTTTCAATACCTGACGTGCTTAATTTTTTAGAATTTATTTTGAGCTTTTGTAGCTTCTGTTTTATTTGGTTTTAGAAGCCATTAGTTTTTTTTTTTAAACATGGGCTGGAGCAGCCACTGTTTCCCCCACTGTTGTATCTACCGTTTTTAATGCCATTCTGGTTTGCAAGCTTGCATATTCATCCCCCATGGAGAACCTCCAATCCTCATTTATAGCAAACATTTCACCCTAGGAAATGCTCGGCATAATCACTTTGAAGTGTTGCTCATTTAACAGAATAGGCTAAATGTTTAGCAGCAACACTAAAATAAGAAATTCACATAGAAGTTTTGTGCTATTTTTAGAGATTTCGATTTTGAAGTTGCATGCTCAGTAAAAACTAAGTTTAAAGTCTCAATACATTGTTATTCTTTCTAAATTTGTCTATTTGAATAATACATTGGTATGCATGATAAAATGACACTTCAACTTATTTGTCACTGTGGTGTTAAATACAGTTTGGTTTTTCAGGTTTAAACTTTCATTTTGGTTTTACCGAACACTGTTTGGACGTTTAAACAGCTGATTTAAAAAAAAAAAAAAAAAAGAACCTATCATAACTTTCAAAATGTTATAATGGTAGGATTAGTCCTGGTACAAATCCACACAGCTACCGTATATTACAGAAAGCCCACATTGTATATTAAATAGAAAAACAACATTATAAATATTTAATTTTATTTACCTTTTTCTATTTTTTCAATGCGTGTGTGACTATTTTTATTTATTATATATATATATATATATATATATATATATATATATATATATATATATATAATATTTTGTAATAATAAAGAGGGAGGGAGGATGGGTGGTTGCAGTGTGAGAAGACCTTGACCTCCTTGCCCCGTGCCACCCAATCTCTATCCAGGGCATCTGCTCCCCTGTTCACCAGTTTGCTAGGCTAGTGACCCCATCCCGCTGCGCTGTCATGCTGATTTCAAAGAGTTCTAAGGACCTCTTCAAAGCACAATGCCAGCCTCTATGGAGTTTGAAGTGCAAATTATTCTATTCGGCATTCGCTGGCTATTAGCAGTGTCACTATGCTGTGCAGACTGCTGTAGGGAAACAAACATCGCCTCTTGGTATAGAAAAGATAGGCATGCTTTATTGTGTGTGTGCTGTTTTTTTTTTAATCTGTTTAGGTTAAATTTAGATCTGGTGGAGGCTCGGTACAGTCCTTTCTTTCTGGGACTCCTATGTACCCAGTTCACATATTATGTGGTCTTTGAATCCAGGTTATTCTCCTGGCCCACAATCCAAAGCTTCATAGACCAGCTCAACTGGGGTATGCAATATTATGTGTGAGTAAAAAAGAAAATACTGAATACCTACCTATTATTGCTGTCCGCTTATAACTTGTTATGGCTTGCAATTCTTGGTTTTGTACTTGTGCCTGTTATGCAGGTCTCCGTTGTGTTTTACATGGATTTAGGTAAATGCTTCCTATCATAAGAGATGCTGGTTGAACTTGAAAGAAATCCCACACACTCTCCAAAGGGTTGTCGGCACGCAGAAGGTCAAACCTGCACTGTGGGCAAATCCAAAAATACACCCGACTTCACTCAAATTACTCTCCAGAAATGTTTGTTTTTGTTAACTAGTACAGCTACTTGTCTATTTAGCACTGATCTATGTTGCTTTTCAGGATGACACTGTGTTTTATTTCTATAGAATTGCAAGATTTGGACTGCTTTTTATTATTTTAAACATTTGGGGTTTTCTAACACGAGATCCAGTTTTGACATGTGGGAGAAGTGTATGAGAGTGTGGTAAGCCTTGCAACGGATATCCTGGGTGGTACTGGCACTCTTTAAAATATATACTGTGCATCTGTGGCTAGCAACTGTATCTGATCAAAAATTGTGTTTTCAGACTTGGGCGTATGTCACAATGATGATATTCTTGTATCCTAGAACTACTTTTACATTGTTAGATCTTTCCACTTGAAACACCAAACAAGAATGTGCATGTTGTACAGTATAAGATATTGGATATTACAATGCATTCCTCTTGTTAGACTCAGACCTATCTGCTTTGTATATACGCTCATGTAGTAGTCGGATTATATAGCTACAATTTAAACTATATGGTAAGTGCAATGTATGTAAAATACAGTATATAAACAAATTCTGAATTTCCATTTCATGTTCTGTAAGATTCTTCCACAATATGGCCACAATTGTTTTAAAAGTCTGAAATCTTTTAATGATGGATAGTTTATTTCTGCTGAACTCTTGTCTTTCACTCTTCCCTTCTTCCCCCCCCCCCCCCCCAAGTGATCACTGTCCTACAGTATGCAATGCTGTACACCAATTACTCTGCTCTGCATCTATTAATTAAATCCTGTTTCTGTTAAAAAGGCACTTGCAGTCATTTCCTGCATGAAATTTCACAACTCCTTTTCCAGCTTGTAAAGCCACATTTGGCTTCCTCCTGAAGTTATCTGCACTACGCAGCCTTATAGGGAGTTCTTAGCAGTCATAGTGAACGGTCACACAGCCTCTTATTAGCCAGACTTTGCTAGCAGGAATATAGGGTAGAAGCTAGTGTTCCAAAACAAGGAGTAAGTGTAGTCTGAACACTACACAGAATATATGTTATTGCAGTGCAATGTGTTTCAACTTACTTCTAAATCTCACAGTGATAATTTACCCATTAACCTCCAGACTTTTTAAGTAGTTCTTTGTTCCAGTGACAAGCAGCAATGATAAAATGCTATCAATCTCTTAGCCAGCTCCATATCTTTTTTAGATTCTGTACAGAATAGTGGTGCCATGGTCAGTGATTTTAAAGGGACCAGTGTGCTGTATCGGAAACAGGCAATTAATGATGCTGGGGGAAACGTTGGAGAAATGTGTAGGAAAAAGGGATTTGAATAAAGGAGTATTCCGTTTCGTCAGGAAAGCACACCGACTATAACTTCTGTTGACTCAGCAGCATTGGTGTCGCTGGTATTTGCTAACCTTTCCTATGTGTTAACTGTATCTGTTTGGGGCTCGTGATGTCATGGGCTCTGAGAACCTTGTGAGAGCAATGCAACAAAGCCTGCGGTCGAGCAGAGAGCTGAATTGCAGTAGCCACAGATCTGAGAGTTGTGTGGGTTTGACATTGCATGGCCTGTTCAGCTCGTGCCTTGGGTCACAGAAACTGAAACCAGAGGAGGTACCTGCACTGTAACAAAATCTGCAATTGGCAGACTCAAAAGTACCTTCAACACAAATGATGTGATGCGTTAGTGCAATATGCAAACACCATCGAGGTCAGCATATTGTTTGAGTCTTTGTGATAATATTAATTAAGGCTGTCGCTACTTTGCTTTTAATGCATACACCCCCCCCCCCCCCCCCCCCCCCACTGCTCATTCCAAAACCATCGCCCACTTTACAACCAGCAGGGAAGTGATCGAAGTTGCAGGTTATACCTGCTCCAGCCCAGTGTGTGACAGGGTTTATATTAGTTGACTTTGAACTCTCTTTGTTTTGAAGCTCTGAGAAAGTTAATCTTATCAACACGGCTTGATTTGCATCGGATGAGTGCGTGTTAAATTCTTTATACTGGATGCATGTCCATGTATCAAACACAGGCAAACTAAAATGGTATTGGTAAGCAATTCTAGCAAGGCTGTGTGCATGACATGTGGTTTGATTAGAGAATCCAGATAGCAGTTTGCATATGTTTTGCATACAGCTGCTAAAAAGCTTAAAGATTGCATTGTTGCCGTTAAACTTAATCCCAGGCTTCTAATGGTGTGTTCTTGGCTTTTTTGGTGTGTTTTTGTGATGGTGTATAAATCCAAGTGTACTATAGTGTTTTATTCAAGGTACAGAAATCTGCTTACTTTTCAACTTCATCAGTAACCAAAGGTCATTCTTCCGGGACTCGTTTGTAATGAACGCATTGAGATATGTTAAAACAAGATTCGTATAAAAAGTCCTTTTCAATGTAAAATCGAAATCCTATTTTATAAATGCATTTTTCCCAGAATTTGAACTACTACCCTAAATGCAACCTGATGATTGTGTCATGTCATGACATTTAATCCCAATTCTAATGTGTAATGCATCACATGCATTATTATCTAACCAGTTTTAGAACTGATGTTGCTTGCAGCATTGCGATTCACACATTTCTACAATATGCTCCTATTTTCTTATCGTATACAAACATGTGAATCACAACACTGCAGGCAATATGCTAGACATTAGAACAAGAGCTCTTGGTTCAGTACGGTGAAAGTCTCAAACAAGCAAGTAGTCAAGTGGAAGTTTGGTCACCAGGACGTGGGGTTTCTGACTCGCTAGAGTTTGTCCGTGTCACCAGTGAGTTTTGCTATTTTTTGAAGAATATCAGGCTATAGGACAATATCAAATATTGTACACTAAAGCCCACAAAACCACAGACAATCTTAAGTTTTATTTTGAATGGAAATGTTTTACAAGACTATAATTGTATAAGCAATTTTGCTAAGCTGTCTATTACTCATAAAAATGTTAATGGCAGACAAAGGGATTGGTTTTCTGGTGCTTCAGTGGAATGTCACCTCTATGGAAGAACACAGAGAAATCTGCCCCAGCAGCTTTTAGATCCGTTTGAATTATTCTGTGTCTGGATTTCTGGTTGTGTGGCTGTGTGTCCCGTCTAACATTTAATGAACACTTCTCTGCACAATTACAGTATAAGGTGTTTTGTGCATGGGTGCGTTTTAACATGCAGACATAACCAACTATAAAAAGCATTCTCATTTATTGAAACATTGCATCAAGCAAAGATGTTTGTAGCCTATAATTTAAATACCTAGTCAGGATATTTTCTGTGTGTTTTCCCCCATTAAATTCTATGTACTTTAATAATAATCATTATTAGAATAGAAAGTTATTTAAAGTCACTCTATGTACATTGTTTCCAGCTGCACATCTGTTCTCCCATTCTACACACTTTATCTATCTTTGGATATCCTGCTTCACCCCACAGTGACCCCTGCTGGGCAGGAGGCCAGTTTAGCCACAGACTGTCTGTCCTGCTCAGCAACCTGTAGGACTAGTGAGCATAGGATCTGAGAATTTCCTACCTAATAGGAGCGGATCGATTAGACCCACCCTGCCATCACAGATGAAATTTGTGAACACTACTCATCTGGTCTGGTTCCAGTTATAGGACTACATTATTTCATTACGTAAGAAGACTTTTGATAACACAAAGCAGATTAAATGCATATTTGTGGGATTCTCCATGGTAAATATACCATTAGTTTTGAAAATATACCTCCTGGCTCTTTCCGAGCAATATGCATGTGATTTAAGCAGTCTGTACTAAAATATCTTGTCTTTCTGATAGCAACGTTCAGCCTAGACTGTGGTTTATTATAGGCATACTTCTTGTATATATAATGAATTAGTAAGCGGATTGTGATGTGGATTTTGGATTCAGTTAGACAGCTTGGTTAGTCAGTGATAGATTTTGCTCCTGTGCAAGTTCTTCTTTTTTTTTTTTTTTTTTTTTTTAATGTATTAATTAATTCATGTTAATTTATTTAAACTAGAACATCATTTACATTTCATCGCTTATTAGTTTTATGTTCTTCTGCTTGTGTGTGTGATTTTTAGGAGTTATATAAATGTGTGACAGCATAGATGGTGACCCCTGTTAAATCCTGTACTGCTAGCTCTCCAGAACAATGCATTTCATTTCACGCCTGCAGATGTCTGACCGTAGTAGACCGTGAAAACAAACTGATATCTGAAAGAGGTGAATGCAGGACCAACTGCATTGCACTAACAAACCTGTTTTGTGTTACTTATTCCTGACTGTGTGCATTGCAGTATGAAAACTGGAGGCCTGGGCCAGTGGTTCCCAGGTTCAATCCATATTTTTGTTTCAAGACTGATGATGCATACAGAAGAATTATCCTAGATAATCTAGCAGTGAGTGGTTGAGCACCGAGCAGCATTAAAACTGCGTTTGCGTGGGGGGATGGGGGTGCTCAAAATACATTTAATGTAGACAAAAGGCTTTAAATTGAGAAGAGGTTGATTTCAGGCTGAATTCTCCACTCTGTCAGTATCATAACTCATTGAGTCCTTCCCAGCAGGGCCAGTCAATGGGTTTCCTCAGCCCCACACATCCCCTGCCCGCTTCTTTGTCTCCTGTTGTGACAGATAACTCGAGCTCTCGGAGGTAAATGCTTTCCACAGCAGCCGGGGACAATGGAGATGTAGAACATTTAAAATGCAAACCTTCTCTTTTAAGAGGGCATCTCCAAATTACAGAGCCGTGTACATTTTCTCATTTCAAAGGGCCTCAATAACAAGGCTCCTTTTTTGAGTTTCTTCGTACAGGAAACCAGCTGTCCTAGTAGAGACATACTGTAACTAGTTTCGGCCAAGATAACATATCAACTTACAACCGACATTGTCAATTTGTTTTATAAGTACAGGGTTTGAAAATGCTGTATTCATATTTATAAGACTACTCTTTTTGGAATAGCCGTTTTGGTAGCATTACCGTCTGGTAGTTGACTGCATTGGCAAGCTCCCCATACTGTACAATGGCAACTACCACGGTGATGCCCTCTAATCTTCTATTGCCTAGTTGTATAAAATGTTTTAGTTTTTATAGTCTTTGGCTGTTGGCTTTAGGTAGTATCCCTTGTTCTTTATAGTGTAATGGTGTGTGGAATAGTGCCCTTGTTCTGTCACCCCTTTTGATTGTGTCTTAATTGAGCCGAGCAGCACAGGTAGGCAGGGATTGCAAAGGATTTACAGCTTCCGGGGCTGGGTTCTTCAGAGAGAATGCAACCATTTATTACCTTATCTCTCATTAAATTATTGGGGGATGGTTCTTTTTCTGTTGGGACATGGAATAAACCATTTGTTTGTGTTGACTTTTTTCTAAAAAGTGGGCAATTTATATATATAGGATACGCAAAATCAGCTCCACTACTTATACGCAGCAAATCTTACTCCAATCTTGAATACTGGCAAGTTTGCCAGCATAATGCTCTATATATACCTTTGTGTGTGTGTGTGTGTTTAAACAGCTTACAGCTTTTGTAAGGTGCTTGCATTGTATTAATAGTGCGGCTCATGCTGCTGCTAGGCTTCTGCAGTTTTGTCTGGTAGTCTCCCCTGATGTTAACTCCATACGATGAGCCTATAAGATAAATGCATCGGACTTGGTAGTGCATTTCTGCCCTCTTCAGCAAGATTGTTCTGGGGCTACTAGTTTGGTCAGGTGGAAAAAGAAACTGTAAAAATCCTTGGATCAAATTGCTGAGTAACACTGCACCAGCAGAAATACTACGAATTGAGGTGTATTGAACTTACAGTGTACAAATAATAAAATAACAAAAAAATCCTACTTGAATGCACCCTCAGGGATGGCTATTCTTTGAATGCAGATTTGAGTTTTATAGCCAAGCTTCTTTAACTGTTCAACCCTGTAACCTCCTGTGTACTAACCTTTTCATCGGGGTTCGCACAAACCAGTAAGGATTGCCCTCTGGTATATTAAGACAACTATGGGGAGGGCCGAAAGTGCTTTATTGGTTAACACTATAACCACCACGGCAGTCATTTTGACGCTTTTCACTTTTTAAATTAAAATGTACTTTGTGTGCGTGAGATACGCGGTTGTCTGTTCTTGACTTTTCTTAAATACATATTAAATACCCTGATGGCGTTTTATTTTTGCAGGATTGCAAAAATAAAAAAAAAGTTTTATAATCCCCTCTGTCTAGAACTATCAGGGCAGTCATTTTGACTGCCTTTTACAATACATGGTTTTATTTTGAATATAACCTACAATATTCTATTTTATTTTTTATATACAAGCCTGTTAGCTCTGCTGGACCTGGCAGCCATCAATTCTTTCATTTTGTACAAGGAATGCACCAGGGAAAATATCAGTAGGAAAGATTTCATCTTGAAAATAACCACAGTGCTTCGGCAGAAACATTAAAATCAGAAAACTGCAAAGCAGCAGGCTGCAGCAGCTCAATCTGGTTTTTGTGCTACACTGAGTGACACACACGCTAGAGAAAACATATGTTACTTTTGTTTTTACAGTTTTGTATGTACATATCTGTTTACACACTAGTTTCTTTAGAAATGCTTATTTTATGTTCATTTTTTGAAGTAGTGCTTTTTATATGTGGTAAGTTAAAGAAACCCTTTTATGTTTAATTGTTAATTTTAAATACAGTGTTTCGGCTGTGCAGATGTTTCATATGATGTTCTTGAATAAAACTTGTATCCGATAGTTTTGTCTTTCATTTTAATATTGATGTTGTTTAAAATGTAACAGTCATAATGACTGCTGGCGGTGGTTTTAGGTATGAGTATAACCGTGGCGGATCTAGTCTTAAACCAATTACTTTGGAAATCCTCAATTTTGGATTAATCAGAATAATGTGTTTTAAAATGACCTGTATGAAACTTGAATTAGTTTATTTATTCTTAACCATTTTTTTCCCCTTCCTTTTCGTTTTTCAGACACGGAATTGTACCACCCCAATTTATTTAGAAATCGAGCGAGAGAGTTGCAGTGACCCTCGGAAGCTTGCTTCCTGTGAGGATCCCTTTGCCGACCTGGTGACAGACATGTGTCCGGAGGTCCTAACAACTGTGCAGTACTGTCCCAGCAGTGGTGCCATCGGGACTCTGAGCGAGAGTGAAGAGGAGGAGGAGTCAAAGAACGAGGCTGAGGAAGAACAGACCATCTTTCAGAGAGACATTACAGAACTGGATTTAAATCTTATTGAGGAAAACTGAACGCTGAGAGTACTCTCTGGAATATAAAACAAAGTGGACTGACTAGGCCACAAGCCTTGGCCTCAAATTGGTGGTGGGGGTGGTGCTGTGTTTTCATAAATACCAATGCAGGTAGCCATCAATACTGACCCAGTGGCTGAAAAACATTCCATAGCTTGGCCTTCTGTCTCTCACATTCTTTGTTTCTTTCACGGCACTCTCTCTTTTTAAAATAATTTAATTAAATAGTTTGAGAAGTGGAGAATTAGAAGTTTTCTTCTTTTTATAATTATTATTTTTTATCATAATTGAAGTACAAAGAGGCAACATTCAATTGAAGTTTGTTGAAAATGGCATGAAAGTAATCTGTTTTTGGTCTAATCTTTAATGTGGAATCTAACACACTCGGAACCCCCTTTTAAAGAAGACTTGCCAATGGCTTGGATTGGATTTTGTTCAGTTCTATTTATGTTATGAAATATATAATTATTTTTTAAATAACTGTATCAAGCACAGGAACTACTTTCATATCTTCAGTCAAAATCGGAATCGTTTCAAAGCGTTTGAGAGAACGTTGTCACAGAATGTGGTATGGAAGCAACAGAGCTTTTTGTAATTGTTTTAGCTGCCACTGCTTCTCTTGTGTATAAAATTAACAAACATACAGAGCTGCTCCCAAGCTTTTCTGGCCAGTGATATTCCTAGTATGGTTTTGAGCAGAGCAGCGAGCCTCATCTTTAGAGTTCAGAGTCTCGGAGCCTCTTATTTTAACGCTTTTTAACATCATGTTGAGTATCTCTTTATGAATATATTGTGGAGAATATTTAAAGTGTTTTTTTTTTTTTTTTTAAATGTAAATTTACTTTTAAATGGTGTTAATTACACTTGCGCAAGTCACGTTTAAGAGTTAGAAACAAACTGCCTGTTTTGAAGAATCAGGACCTCGGTCACAAGCAATCTTGGTCCCAAACCTCAAGACAGAAACAC
Organism: Acipenser ruthenus; assembly: GCF_902713425.1. NCBI lineage: Eukaryota > Metazoa > Chordata > Actinopteri > Acipenseriformes > Acipenseridae > Acipenser > Acipenser ruthenus. The sequence goes on from NC_081210.1 coordinate 24,328,907, forward strand.
AGTAATCTTAAGTGACTACGTTTAACACAACTCTGAGGTTGTGTTTAGTGGGTTAAAAAGATGGCTTATCAAAATAGAGGCTCCCGCGTTTTAAAGGAGGAAACAATGAATCGCCTTGCCTCTACGCTGCTGCTGAGCGGTGACACCTTGTAATCTATTAAAAAGCTAGGATTGTGGTCCTTGAAAGACGTACTCAATATGTAATGCTGTTATAAACTAAAACACATGTGCTATCGTGATTGAAGAATTAAGTGTTGGTATGTACAAAGGGCATCCAGATCAGTCTTAATTGTAATAATTTGCAATTGAAGGCTGTGCACCCAATTTCCTGTGCCCTTAAAACAGTTACAGAAAAAGTGTGTGTAGAGCAGGTAAACGAGATGTACAGTGTGGGCAGGGAGGTGGATAAAGATACATTTTGAATGTAAAAATGTTCGTTTTGAGAACATTTCAGGAAGGCATCTGTGCCAGTACACTAGTGTAAGCTCCTTTGTATTTCTATATAGCTCAGGTTACAGTCTTTTAAGCAGGTGGGGATATTCCTTCACCATTCTGCAGAGACTACAGTTGTTAAGGAAAGTTTTTGCAGGTTTTAATTTTAGATATTAACTTTATAGTACTGACCTAGGATTTATGAACTTTATGACTTGCAGAAAGTCATGTCTTATGATTTGGGTTCAGCAGTGTAACAACTTGTATTGGTTCACTTTTCCTCTTTTGCAATGGCTAAAACACATGTGTGTTTGGTTCTAGTGAGCGGCTCTGCACAAGAATGGAATATTTCGGGTGCCAACACTCTAGCACAGACTCCTTCTATGGAATTTTGCAAACCCTGGTTGTTGAAAAGCTACATTTTAATGCTGGTTTTGGTTTGTAACATTGTCTTGAGAAAAGGCCTCTGCTGTAGGTGGTCTTGTTTTTCAGTTTTAAACTTTAAAGAGGTTTGATTATTTCATGCTCTTAAATCTAATCATGGAACCAGTCTACATTCCAACCCAGTTGCCTTAGGTGTACCAGGTTAAAAAGTTCATGGAAACATTACTGGCTTTTTTTTACACAACTCCTTAAAAGCCAGAGATTCTCCAACGCTGAATATCCTGTATAGGAAAGTGTAATGCGGATGTGATTTAGGAGGGACTGTGTGTGTGTGTGTGTAACTTTCTTGGCGTATTTGAACATAATGTTTCTGTAGCACTGCCTATTGCATTAAGTGTCAACGATTTGTAAACAAAAAACAATCTATCGTGTTAAAGTGATTTTACAGGTTTAAAATGTACAATGTATCGTATCCAGGGCAAATTGAACTGAGGTGGGTGTTGATCAACAAAGATAACTGCGAGTCTGTGCTCTGCAAACAGGATGACCGTGTAATCTGGTCTAGTGGCATCTGTCATTAGAATATCTACTGAAGCCTTAAGGAAACACCTGTGTAGCCACTAGAATTATTGCTAACTTCTTGCGAATTAAAACATTCATGCACTGTGTTGAAAAAATATATATAAAATAAACATAAAAAAAGCTGCAGTTTCATTCTGAAGGGCACAACTTATTATACAGTGGCCATTTGTTTAAACTTTTTTTTGTGTGTATGTGTAAATCCAGTTTGGAGGATTTAAAACAGGACTGTTGGTCTGTCTTTTAGAAATGTTTTTTTTTATTTTATGTGTGAAGATGGCAACATTCCTGTCTAACACAATTTGTGTATAAATAAAGTTTATTAGAGAATAATTTTACAAGAAAAATGTGTTTCTGGATGACTTTTTTTTTTTTTTTTTAATTAAGAATAATTTTATGTTGTAAGAATCGTCTCAGTTTTTCGCCCGTTTTTCTACCAAAGGCTACAGGAATACTAGGTGCTTTTGAAGCGACTGGGTCTGGTAGTATAAAGCTCAAATAAACAATTGTTTTTGGTCAAACAGTAGCAGTAGATTTACTGGTTGTCAGTGGGAGGTTCACAACCCTATAACACAGATTTCCATGGTACAAAGAACCATACCAAACTGCTGCCTGGACCCCCTAGTGCAGAGGGAGGCATCCCTGCTGTCTTGACTCTTTTTCTAAATACATAAACAATCTACTTTCACGGGCAGCACAGCACCAGCATAGCTCAGATCAGTCTCATAGCTGAATATTTTCTTTTACGAGTCTGCACAGCTGAACTTTTAAACCCCTGATAGCGCTCAAGAATGAAGTTAATGAGGCGAGCAAGTGTTTATCTTATTACAACAGAAGAGGGGACTCATAACGGCAGTCCCACCTGCCGATGGCTCCGAGAGCTGTCAGATTGTATCAAGACACACTAGGGGCTCTGTGCTAAGTTAACACCTTTTTATCTGTTAAAAAGCTTCAAATAAATAACTGTGTTGTCCGTTGTCTTCAGCGAAAGCCAGCAAACACTTTTTTAACCTGAAATGTTCCTCCACGATAAACATTGATTGGCTCAGTGGTTTATTTCAATATGATATTTTTTATTTTTTCCTGATTGTCTTCCACTCCAAGTTCACCCATTTCTGAACCACCACAGTCGTGTCCTTTCTGAACCCTGGAAGGCTGTCGGCACCATTGTTGATTTTAATGAAGGGGTTAACTTTTAAAACCAATTAGTTAAGTGATTTGATTACTGCTTTGCTCTTTCCAAGTAATAATCCATCAGCATTACTTTTGAGCTGAAACACCTGTATTTATCTACAGTCTACAGTTTGAATAATGTTGATGCATTATCAATGCCCTTTTCAATAACACATATATTCGATTCCTGAATATGTCCTGAATTTGAAATAGGCTTGGGTTCAACCTGTATAACGATGAGCTTGTACAGTGTCACTCACCAGGTGAAATGTACATATGTTTGTCATGTAGTAAATTAGTGTATGGTAGTGAAAGTAATATTTCATATGCAGTCTTTCAAAAGCATTACTGTTAATTCGCAGACTTGTCAAGTCAGATTTTAAAAAGTAACAAGTCATTAATTTAGTGAAAGTTTCTATGACACACTGCAGTACACAGAAAATGCAAGTCATTTGTATGTGTAAAATTGCACAGATGTCTGTAGGGAAACACTACAGTATTTATGAATAATAAATAAAATGTAACTTTGATAAAGTAGCACGTAATTCAAAAGTGGGCCCCTTTGTCACAAAAAAGCAAAAGAATTGCCTCCTCATCCATTAAAGCAAAATGTGTGTCTGTGTTAAAGATGTAATAACAAAGGGCTGGTGTGGCGAAGTGAGGTTGGGGAGCATATTAGTGTTGTACAGGCAGCAGGGCATACTGCTTCACTTATGGGACACGGTGCACAGCGCAACACCAATATGCTACCCCACCTAAATTCCCCACAATATTCCCTAAAGAGTATTCTTAGAATACGTTTCTGCTGGAGTAATTAGTAAGCATAGCAAATAAATAAGGGAATCATACCAAACACAGATAATTGGAAATTTAACAGGTAAGCAATTCAAAGTTAGGGAAATGTAGATGATATAGGGCAAGTTTGACAGACTCCAATTGGAACCAGGCAATATAGTTTAACATTCAGAATTAAGATACAGTGCATGGTTATTATTGTGCCTGGTTTGGTATGTCAACTTCCTCATACAGAACCTACAACACCACACAATGCAATACATTCACATTCTTGAAGTAACAATTAACCTTCTCGAGGTAGTAAATACAGCTGGGAACAATCTTGTCTTCAGAGATCATCTATGAAAGAGAATTTTTTTTATTTTATCTCAAGAGACTGATCTTGGCAGACAGTCGAAATATTGTCCTCATTTGAGCTGCTACTAAGAAAACAAAACCAGAACAAAAGGGGCAGACTGGGATATAGACAGGCTGTAGTAAATGCTCAAGTTTTACAGTTTTTTTGCAGGTTTTTTTTTTTGCTTATTAAGCTTGTTTACACACGTGGTGAGTCGGTGAGAGCAGGTTAAGCTTTACTTTGTCATCCCTGCATAGGGGATCGGATCTATAAAATAAAGAATAAAAAAACGAATCCTGTATAAATCTAAAACAAACTCAGCAAATAAAGTTTAAAAACGTTTTGTTTGAAATGTTTGGGAAAGTTGTAACCTCGTGTTAAAACGACCAAGTCTTCCCAGTAGAAATTTCAGCTGTAGTACTAAAACAGTGTTTTGAAAACTACATTTGGAGAACATAAACAAACTGGACCACCAACAAGGTGCCCAGAAGGATATGCTATGGAAGAATGTTATAAACACCTAGTTATGACATGGGAGCACTGCAGCATTAACTCCTGTGATCTAGGAGGACAGGAACCCAGCAACGGTTGGTAGATTTATTGTTTATTGCATTAACAGGTACAAAAGAAATAGAAGTCAGGAAATCAGTTTTAAAGCCTTAAAAACAAAGATCCTGGAGTCTGTAGTTACAGGTAAGATATGTACACTAACACAACAGGTCCTTGTGTATGTATGTGTGTGTGTGTGTGCGTGCATGTGTGTGTGCATGGCAGTGGGGGTTGGTATCCTCAGTGTTCAACAAGTTTATGATTCTAGATAGCAACATGCAACACTGAGGCTGCACATTTGGTACGGGCAAAACAACAATGTTGGATAAAAATCTGGAGTTCACAACAGGCAAGTACATTCATATGAATGGTTATTGACTGAATAGCAAGCAACGTTGAGAAGACGTCAGCACTGAAAATGAAAGACAAAAAAAGGAGGCAAGTATGTAACTGGGAAAAAAACAGGATTGAAAATTCCTGCATTTTAAGATATTGGTGTAGTTATTGAAGTAACTTCACAGCTATTTACTGTGGAAATCTGCTTGCTAGTCTTGCAAGTTTTCTACATAGACATCTATTGTGTCTTAGAAGGTCTAAATTGAGTGGGTTTGTATAATAATGTGCGCTTGCAGGGCATTTGCCTGGACATGTAGTTGAATGCACACACACGCACACACACTGTCACATTTGTATATAAAGAGGCATTGAAATGTTCTTAAGAAACAGTAGGCCACTCAAAGAATTTTTTCAAACTGCTGCAGATGATTCTTGATATTGCACCAAATAAATGATGCGTGCCTCAGTTTGTTAATCCTGTTGTTGTTACCAAAAAATGAAGCCCTTAAAGAGAAAAAGGCTGACCCCAAATTTGGCCTCTCATCTTTGATATTTTATAGGACTGTGGCGACTGTTGTGTCCAAGTGGTTTGGAAAAAAAAGGAGGTTGTTATCCGGGCCCGGTTTGCTGCTGCATATTCATTTCCATTCATGCTGCGAGTCTGTGCCTTTCGAACAGGCAGTGAAGTACAATAAACCCAGGAGATTACATTCGCTCTCTGTGTGCCCAGTGAGAGCCTAGGATTGTTCCCCGGATAATGATAGCACTGATCAGGGCTCACCGTGGGTGGAAGAAAAATTTGGCAACTAAATAATGTCTTTATTTTCAGTGTTCGGCTTTCACTTTTTTTTTTTGTATTCAGTGCTACTGCATGAACTTTTAACATTTTTCTTTTCAGATTTTCTCCTAGAAGACAAGTTGGTGCATAGCAGCTGTGGGAGAGGTTGGAATTTAGAAACCAGAGTGCAGGCGTAGAGAAAGAGAGAGGCTTGGGTTTGCACTAACCGCTTCCCAACTCCATATATAAATATACAGTACATTTCTGGGCACAATCTGAACTTCCCAACAGGTGACACTCGAGCAGCTGGAAGACAGAACTTACATCCAGGACTCTGTAGCAGTGGGGCTATTCTACTTGGATAACCTGCACAGCAGGAGAATGATTACTGGTGTTTCAAAAATCCCAATGATATTTTGTTAAGGGCACCTTGCAAGTACAGTATTTCCAAGTATTACAGAAAATAAGTCATAGTTAGGACTGAAGGTTAAACTTCTGACATGTAAGTGTCACCCCTGAGCCTGGGTTTCCTGTTAAATACAGACCTGTACTGCAGGTCAACGTTATTTTTTCTTAACTGGAAGCCCTCAACCAAAAAGCCCCTGGCAATTGGTGCTCAGTTGCTTTTTGTTTTCTAGAAACCTTATCTAGAATGCATGTGCTAGGCTCTTTACTACATATTAGAAACCACGCTTTCTGTTATTTACCTTGTAGGTAAGGCCCACTGCGTTGGGTACGTAGTGCTTAGTAAATCAATGCCTGCTTCCTGCCTACCAGCCCAGGTATCTGGCAAGTTCTCTGGCAATGATTTATAAACTCTTAAGATAGACTAGAGTACACTAGAGTAAAGTTTATGATGAACATGCAGTTTAACAGTTAAGGGAATATATAACCTGGGTTGCCAGCAAGTAATATACAGACACTTCAATCACATACATTGTTGTGTCTGTTGATTACAGTGCAAGCTGCTCTTCTTTTTCATTGCATCTGTTTTTTTAGTTTTTTTTTTTAGTGCTAATCATTGTCATGACTTTCCTGATGGAAGATTTGCCGCATACCCTCTCCAAATCCATTCCCCTCTCATTCTTCCTGTTCCCAGTGAGGTTTTAGGGATGTGATGAAGCAATGAGACACTTTGCACAAAGTTCAAAGAGGCAAAGACAAGGGGAGCATTGACGGTGGTAACAACACTGATGAAGGGTTGTAAACTGAATTGGGGTCATAGTTTTAAATGAAAATAAGGAATATATTGAATGTGGTGAATATGTCTGTTCTGTGAAAGGGCTAAAATAAAGATTAACCAGGCCTTGGGAGTCTGTATTACTCCCTTGGCACGCCAAATAGGGAATGTTAATTAACAGTTATGAGCCATTCTACCCGTGCTTTTCTCTTGAACCAGTAAAACCTGAACCAGAAAGTACCCAAACCTCTTGAACCAGCGTGTCTTGCTGAAAACTATTACAACCAGCCTTGACTAACTTTCAGTGCAATTCAGCAAATTGCAAGAAAGCTCTCATTCATCATGGACAGGCTCTTGTATTGAAGCTTGACTGATTCCCTAAAGTGAACGCCCAGTCTGGTGAAAACTTAAGCAACGAGCAACAAGAGAGCTTAAGAGCAATTCAACTCTGTCCAATCATGGTGGAATAAAAGTGTGTGCATCACAAAGAAGACTGACATTCTGAGAGCTAGGTCGCCGGGTGCTAAGGAGGTCTGAAATTGATGGCCCCTTTTGACCAGGAAGAAGTTTAAAGTGCATGGCCAGGTCACATTACTCATGCCCTCTAGAAATGTGTTTTACTGTGAAAGTGACGCATGTTAACCTCCTTCACCCTGATCAGTAGCTTCTGTCAGTACCAGTGACCAGCAAAACAACAAACAGTAGATAAGCCAATGGACCTAGAATTACAAATAAAACACTCCAGGAAACAAGCAGCAACGAGCACTTCTGACTGCGCTAAACAGTTAATATTGGGAGAGAGAGAGCAACATGTAACATGTAGCATTCAGAACAGAAAATAGGAGGCACTTTTTTACACAGAGAATTGTGAGGGTCTGGAACCAACTCCCCAGTAATGTTGTTGAAGCTGACACCCTGGGATCCTTCAAGAAGCTGCTTGATGAGATTCTGGGATCAATAAGCTACTAACAACCAAACGAGCAAGATGGGCTGAATGGCCTCCTCTCGTTTGTAAACTTTCTTATGTTCTTATGTTCTTATGCTCCTGTCATATTGATCACGCAAAACATACTACAGTTTGCATACCTTGCAGGGTAGTTACAACTAGTCTAAAATGCAAATCTTTAACCTATGGAAGTAAACGTTTACAATGTTTTATTTTTTTTTTAATAGGAATGTAAAACACAAGTTCAAACCCTCCGAGTGAGAAATGAACTTCTGCAGGCAAAGGCTTTCTAAAAAGTAGACCCTATGACTGCTAAGGTAAATACAATTGCGTTGATTCATCTGTCGGGCTTTTTACTGTTGGCAGAATACACAACAAAGCCTAGCCTTGCCCGGTTATTAGGTAACACTTCATAGGAAAATAATCATTCTCTGAACAAATACAAAACTATTGATACTAGTTAGTATGTCACTTGTAAGAACGGTTGTGTAACATATCAAACAAAGATGAGTAGAAAATGTATATAGCTAGCACTTCCACTGTGCTTTGGCATGTCCCCACCCCCACCTTTCACTCTCTGTCTTTGTTCCCGTTGGAAACGTGCTCCAGAGTCTTGCCTTTCCCAAACAAAGCTATCTGAGTACGAGGACTGCCAAGAGAGCAATGAAGTCAGCCCAGTGCTTGTTTCCAAGGCACAAATGGACTGCTAAAGTTTGTGCCAGTGCAGTGCAGTGCAGATCATGTACAGTTCTGGACAGGGCTAATTTGTGTCCTGGGCTGGCCTGATCCTATTGCAGCAGCTGGACCAAGCTGTCTGTATAAATGATTCTCAGACTTTTTGTTCTGAAGGACTCCAAAGGGTTGAGGGCCCTCTAGTGGTACAGTGCATACCTAATGAAAGACCTTTCTCAAAGACTCTGTATACTGAATAAGGGGTTGAGGATTTACAGCACTAATTTATTTCTTTATTAATTTTATCAGGGAACCACAGTTCTTTCCCGACTCACAAAAGTTAATTTTGCATATTACAAAGTTCAACGTGTCTTGATGTTCCAGTCTTTAAGAAGAGGAGTGCCACAAACAATAAAATACATGCAGTGCTTGAATTAAGTGGATTACAAAATGAAGGTTAAAGCATTCTAAATAATACATTTTGCACACCTCAATACATTCTAATACCTACAAAAGAAAGCGTGCTTCACCCTAGCAACCTATTACACATACACACACATGGCTGATTTAACACAGCCATCTGAAATGTGTATATTTAATTTATTTATAAAAAAAATATATACATATAGTACAGTGCTGTGTAAGATAGGATGTAAGCTTGTATATTACATCACCTTAATAAATGGATAGATAGATAGATAGATAGATAGATAGATAGATAGATAGATAGATATAGTGGAAATCAAAGGGTGCAATTCAAAATGCTTAAAAAAATTCAAAAAGGAGAAAAATAATTACATTTACTCGTGTTAAATAAGGAGTTGGAAAAGTATAAGGCCACTGTTTAGCCTTTAATGAGTATTTTGGGTGGTTTTGCACTAGTTTTGGAAACAAAAAGTGGTTCAAAGTCTTAGCAAACCACCCCAGTGCACTGAACAGGGATTTCACACTGTCGCTTTCATCTTTCGGATCCCCTTTCAATGAATTATCTTCTCGTGGGAGCCCTACCATTTGGGAACACAGGCAATATCAGCCCTTGATGACTCAGACAGCCAGCCCTGTACATAAACAGCAAGGCTGTTTTCTTATCTCTGTGGATTAATTAGAGCTTCTCATTCCTGGTACAGTACGGAGGCCAACGTCCACACAAAAGCAAACAAAAAACATACAGTGCGACGGAGACCTTCTGTGTACACTGGCTTCAGGGCTCTTACACTCAATTCCTTGGTTTCTGTTATAGTTTACGCTTCTGTGCACTGTACTTATATGAATAGAAAAACACTTACAGTTTGTTGGTTAACAATCCCCCAAAGCTGTTTTAGCTGTAGGGGACACAAGCTTCCCTCCGCCCTGACATCTGCTTTCCCCATCAAGTTTCTCTGTTATACAAATTGGCAAGGTCTGGCTGCTGCTTACAGCAGTAAAAGTCTCTAAATGTGACATTTTTGCTTTCTATTAGCGCTCAGAAAAATTGGTGTATTTGATGTACAGATAACCCCAGTAGCTAGATAACATCTCATACAGGCTTTTTAAACAGCACTCATAAATGTGTAACCTGTTTAAACTGTATGGCGCACTACACCATGAGCTAGCTCAGCCTCAGTCAATCCTTGATGTTGCTGTTGTTTTATTCATTCACAGTTTTTTGTTCCTGCCACAGCGAAATCTCTGAAGACTCTCCTCAGAGGATGTACCTGAAATGGAAAGATAGCATAAAATAAATAAGCACTTGATCTGATGAACCTTTTTAATCTTATAAAACAACAATGACACTGCTAGCAGCAAGTTACGGATGTCTATACAATCCATTTTATTTCTTGAGAACACAGTATATGCCTCGAGCAAAGTTCGTTTGTAATAAAGTTATAATCTCAGAACAATGGCAAGACTGACTGTAACAGGGGCTTTCATCCTGGCTGCACACAAAGAGAAACACTGCAGGTTATGGCATGTGAAACCTTAACAATTAAAGAGACCTGTGCATACACACTGTACAGACCCAAGTACAGTGCATTCAGAATCTGCACACACTGTGTTAAACTAATGGTGCATTATCAGCAGGCCTGCATGAAACTATTTGACAGTTTAAGTAAAGCGCCAGGCAAATACAACACACCTTCAATACCAGCCTCCTGTCCTGACCTTAAACCATTCATTAGAAAGCTCTTTATAACAGAATAACCTTTATAGAAACTGTGCTTTGACATGTACTGGATTGCTATTACTAATATTGGAATTAAATTGCCACGATTCTATTAGTAATGCGTCTGAACATTATGAGAACTCTGATGAGCTAAACCTCTATGTTAATCCTGTTGGTGTTCACCACCAGGGCTGATTTCTTGAACCACTTCATTACATTATAATAAAATACAGTTCATTAAGGTTTGCGAAAATGTAGACCTGTCACTGTTAAGATCATTCAAATCAATCATGAGTGATGTGTATTCACAAAAAATGACAGGGAGTGTTATTTCATCTCTGGGATCTGATGGTCATTTATCAGATCATCATGATGGGAGGAATAATACAAAAATATAATATCTGTTATTCTCTGTGAAGGGCGTTTGTATCTACAAAGAATGTGAAGGTTTTAAAACTCTGAGAAGATCTAACTTCAACTAAAAAGGCAACATTGGCTAAAGTACTGTACTGTACCAATATTTCTTTGCAACTGGAAGTTGGTAGTTGTAATACCTCTCCATTGCCTATAGGTGCCCCTCCACCAATATTCAATAACTCTGTAAGCGTGACCAGGGGAGCTCTTCTTTCGAAGAAAGAAACTCCTCTATAGCTGCCTGACCTTGTGAACCGGGGGCTTCCTCTTTCATGGCGAGTTGGAGAGAGGGCTGTTTTTTGACTGCAACCCGTCCCGTCCGACCCAAAAACAGCCACGATCGGGTAAATACCGAGCCGGGTTCTGATGGACAGCGTTTATTATTATTTTAGACCACAAAAAGTAACTTCCGTGCCCGCCTGTAGCCTTCTGTTGACGTTTCTTTGCAGGGTTTCGTCTGTGTGGTAAACTGAGCAGGCTTCCTACAGTCACACACATGCACGGCTAGCAGTGGTGCTTTCTGCAATTTCAAATTTTCCCACTTTTATTCTTAAGAATAGTAAGCGGCGACTGTGGTGGATTACGGAGGTAATAGTTGTGTTTTTAAAATAATTATCAGATGGCAAGAGTTAGATTGTTTCTTTCAAGTTGTTTTTTGTGTTGATTTTTTTTGTGGGGAGATTCTTGTTTAGTCAATTACAGAACGTGCTTCCTCTTTTGACTGCGAGATTGCTGTATTATTGGGGGGGGGGGGGGGGAGAGTGACGCGCTTTTTGTTTTAATATATTCAAATTATTCGTGTTTTTACGTTGATTGTGCATCTGGGGACTGCGGGTTCAAGAATTAAATGTAGCATTTTAGAGAGGCGTGTCTTTCTTTTTAGAGGCGGGGGGAATCAAGCGATTAATTTTAAGTGGCACACAGGAATGGTCAAAGCGGGCGAGCAAGCGATTACCAGAATAATGAAATGTAATTTGCCGATAACTTGGATTTCATACTGTTCAGTACTCAAGCGCTGTAGTATAGCCCTAGGCTGTATGTCCCCACGCGTGCAGCGATTTGTGTACTATGTTGAATATACTATACTATACTATACTACTGTATTGACCGAAATAAATGGATTTTATTAAAAACAGATGTTGCGCGTTTTAATAATTAATGACTGTTTTCGTATTAGATTCTCTTTTCAATGTATTTTCCGTTAATTATGTCCACTTTTCATGTTAAAACAATGTTGCATGAAATGCATAACGCCATTATCTGACATTAAAAATTCTGGTCAGTTCTTGAGGTTGTGATAATTTGTCAGTTTCTGTCATTCGTAAAACAAAATACTTTAGTTTTATTTTGTATTTCTGTCGGGCGGATTTAAGGGCATTTTCCCCCATAGATCCGAACACCGTGATTTACAGCAAATTATTTAATTAGGTGACCAGACAGTTAGTTTTCTAATAACACTATCTATTTAAAGTACCACCAGGCATCAAGTAACATGACAGTGTTTCAGGTTAATGTTTGAAGAAAACTAAGGAAGAATAGCCACTGTAAATGCCCAGAATAAATTAAATACTGGAATGTTTCGAGCTGTCATTTGTAGGTTGTTTATCGTTGCATAGTTATTGCCTGTTTGCCTGCCAGGGGAAAAGAAGACCCTCAGAGCATGACGTAATATCGACTTGTTTAGTTTGTGGACAGACTACTAGTTTACAAGCAGTGCCTCTTATGTAGCACTGGGTAGAATATTTTGCTTCTGCTTAGTACTATATAAATAAAACAATAAACTTAAAAGTAGGCACAACTGAAGCTTAATAATTATATCTCCCAACAAGCTTTTTGTTTTTAATTAGACTTAAAGTACAATTTAGTTTACAAAGCCTGACCTTGCTTTGTTTGTTAGAATTAAAAAAAAAAGGTTTTGTAATGTTTCCCTGATGGAAACCTTGACCCGTCAATGCCCACTGCGGAGCCTTTTTCCTTCCCAACCAATATGATACTGTTTTTCTGTACAGTCATGGGTTAATGTTGTATTTTTGGTATATTTGAACAGATAAGAGAAACAACCCGAAGCAGCATGGAGTAGAAAGAGCCAGTGATTAAGAAGCTGACACAAGTTACAAAGAAGCAAGGGTGAGTTCAGATGCTTTCAATTAGTTGCACGTTTTCAATCCATTGGATCTTCCATCTTTATTACATCACCTATTTCAAATGTCATGTTTCCATGTTTAAACCTTCCATCTGCGAATAAGAAGAGGAGCTCACAGGGTTTTAATCAGTGAACAAAACGAGTTGCATTTCCATTCGGTTTCTTCATATCATCTGAACGAGCTGCACGGCTAAAGAATAGACCAGGATGTGGTTGTGTTGGCTGTGCCACGGTGCACTCCCTTCCCCAGGGAGTGATTCTCACTGGCCTGAGCAACAAGTTCATGATTGGATGGTTTCCTTTCTCCAGCTGTGGTGTTTAAATACGACATTAAATTAAAAGATGCTGTCCCCCAATTTACCAAGACTGACTGTAAGAGCTTAACATATCAGGGTCATTTTTATACTGACCATTAAGACATTTGCTGGTCAGATGGGCTTTGTAATTCTCTATCCAAGCACGGAATCCTGAAACCTGTCTGTAAAACTCAATATCAAATGGGCTGATGTTGATTCCATCAGCAGTCTACAATCCAGTTACACAAAGATACTTGTTGACGTTGTCCTTCGTGCGAGTCGATGAGCTCAGATTCGTCCCGCCCGCATTCATAACCGGGGGCTGACAAGTGTCCTGATTTGCTCCTGATGGAAATGAGCAGGACTGCTTTCCAGTCCGTCCCAGTGGAATAATTGTGTTGCCTGTAAAGTGATTTATCCGTTGTCTAATTCACTCAAATATTTTAAACGTGATCCGTTGCAGAGTAGGAAGTTCCGAATTGGAACCCCCCCCCCCTCCTTACATAAATTAGTATTAACTGTGAGTAATGTAGATGCTAATGTGTGCAGCTGTGTTTGAAATTTGGGTTTTGTTTCATGAAACAGTTCAATTGGTTGGTTCAAAGTTTATTAGGGATACTTTCTTGGAACCCAAATAGAGAGGTTAAGTGTTGCTACATTGTTTATTGAATGAAATCCACCAGATTATTAGTAACTCACTAGATATTCAGATATGTATTTTTGTTACACACTTCTTTAAAGATTCTCATGGTTTTTTTTTTCTCTTTTCCCTCCACAGACGGATCTTGTTAGTCACAGACCGGGAAAGTCAGAGTAGCCTTTTTTTTTTTTTTCTTTTTTTTTTTTTTTGTATATTTTGAGGTTTTTGTTCCTCTTGGAGTTACCCCAGTTGCCTTGGTGTTCTCATCTTCATTGCAAAGCTGTGTCAATGGCTCTGATGGACAAACACAAAGTAAAGCGACAGCGTTTAGATCGCATCTGTGAAGGTAAAGGAAATGTTTTTCTCCTGGTTTCTGAAATGAGCTATGTGAGTGTCTGTGATCGGTGTGAATTTTTTCAACCACTTCTGGTGATGCCATTTGCTTAAAGAAAACCTGTTCTATAGCATGTTTCTGTATTGGTAGTTATTGCTTGGTAATTTGGAATAAATAGAGTAAACATGTTAATATGTGTAATTGTAAATGACCACATGTATCATTGTAATTCCAATTTCAGCTCCCAAGCCTGCTGCAATTGGAATTGACCCAGGTCCTCTACACCAGCATCACCCGTCTTCATTTTTTTGTTGTTTATTTCATCTGTACTAAAATCTGATTCTCTGGGTTACTCTGATTACTAGATTCTTCCGTAGTTTAACCTACACTCTAAAAACAGCCCTGCTGTGACTGCAGCAGCAGAATGCTGTAAAGGGCATCTCCACTCTTTATTGTGCTAGATCAGGGTATGGCACTTTACTGGATCTCTGTCTTTGTGTAGGCTGCTGACATGCAGAATAACGGAGCACTTTGAGAAATAAACCGCTTAGTCATCCGGAGGCGGACAGTTTGTGGAAGATTTCTTAAAAATAAGAAAACAGAAATGTTAGCATTTCTGTGTGGGATAAGAATTAAGATGCTTGGTTATTGCTTACTGTGTGCAAATGACACGATGCTGGCCCTGTTATTGGGTACTGTAGCCTATAGTCTGTAGACAGGGTGAAAATGTTGGTTCGCAGAGAGAAATGGGGTCATCTTTATTCTGTTGCTAGTAATTCCAGATCTTTTCATTCCTGTTTAGTAGCTACTACAGATTAAGGATACATTCTAAAGTGTAATAAATGACTCTTTTTAAAGCCCCAAATAGTCCCAGGTCTAGCTGCAAAGGTTTTATTTGTAGAGCATGATCAAATATGACCCGACTGCAGATTTAAAGACTTTAGATTATTTTTATTTTCTTTTGCTTTTCGATATTAACCTGAAAACAGTAACAAAACCAGGAAGTCAGAACAGCTATTGATACTGCAGGGAGGAAAAACAGTACGAATGTATTTAGCTTCATCAAAACATAGCCTAACTGTAAATCGCTGACCAGCGAAGAAAGTATAGTGTATTTGCTTTCAGTGTGTTGACAAACCAGTATCCTGCTGAAACCAGTACTCTGACTTCAGCATTAGATTCCTGATCTCTCTTTCTTTGTGATTGAGTGAGTGATGCAAAAGTGAATCGGATCGATTGAATAACCACGACTCTTAATTAACAAATTGATATTTTCATAACCTATTTAATCTGAAAACCCTGCATTGGTCCTTTGCTGTTAATTTTGCCTGGCACTTTAATGTTTGTTCTCCTATTTCTTTAAAAGGTTTGCAATGCATTTCACATTAAACTGCAACTTCCCAGTCTTATTTAATCATCAGAAGAATCAAAGCTACGAATCAATTGATTATTCAACAAATGTGATGAAAGGTCCATGCAGCACTAGCGAGTTGTTTGGACATTTAGACCTGCTTTCTGAGATATTTGCAAGAGACTGTGCTTCTGTTATTCCACTCATGTTATCAAGCAGTCTCCTAAGAAGAGGCCACTAACACAACAGCTCAAGTGCAACATTTTATTATTTGTTTTTTCAGTCTGCAGAGTGACAAATATTTTGACATTTTGTGTAAGTTTGTTGGGTTTCAGTGCAAGATAGAAGCTGTATGACAGCACATCCACTTGTGGTTAACCCTATGTAGATAAATACTGTTATTTGGCAGCACACTAGGTTTTGTAAAATTTTTACAAATATATATTTTTCCAGTAATATGCCACCAACACTGGTTTATATCTCCTCCAGATTATAAGAAATGAGTCACAAGCCTTTCTATGGGGCATGTTACAATGATAAAAATTGATGACAAAATTACCTGGTTGTTTTAAATGAGGGGACTGCAGTACAAAAACAGCCTTGCGATCCTAATCTAGTTTAATACGACTGTTAGAAAAAAAATAAAAAACACCTGTAGCTGCATTTTGACATGTTTTTAGGTTAAAAATGATTAAGGCTATAGCCACTGTCTGTAATTGTAGTCTGTTGTATGATTCTCAGGACTTCCAAGGGGTTGTGGTAATGTTTGCTCCTGTTTTGTGCTTTTTGGAGTTTTTTGGTTTGGCGGTCATTTCCGTTTTTATATTTTTAAAACATATTTTTCAGACAGGGTGTATTAAAGAGCCCCATGGCGGATATGGGACACAATTAAATCTGACCTGGAAATTTTACAGCGAAGGTCTGCGGTGTCTGTTATGGGCATAACAAGAACGGAATGGAAACACCACACTGTAAAAGCTTTAGGGTGTGTGCCTCTTCAAATCTTGCTGGCTTAAATTCCAGCCCAGGTTGCTGTTTATTTTGTAGTAAAAAGTCTAGTCCAAGTTTCAGTCCAATCCAATCTTTAGGTGGATACTGTGTGTCTCCATGACAAAATCAACATTGCCACTGGCACTTACAGGCTGTCCTTTTACTGAGGTCACTGAGGTGATGAAACTGGTTTTGACGATGTCGTGTGAATCACTATACCCACACTGGGTGATCATGCAAATACAGGACTGCCTGGTAAGAAGGTAAAACTGAAAGTTTTTGCAGGTTAATTGCCTGTAGGTGATGCATGTCTGTGAAGACGGTAGATCAGAGGAGCACAGCAAGGGCCATTTGTTACAACCATACCCTTAATTACTTCATTGAACCAATTACACCTCTTCAGATATGAATCTGTTAATTCTTGAATTGATCACCTCTAAAACCTGATGTGAAATGGCGCTCGAGGGCTGGAGTAGATTAGTGCTGTGCTTCTTAATTGAATTTTTTTAGGGGACAGCCGTTGAAATGTTGTTTGAATGCACTGTATGGTTAATTTTTAGTAAAAGGTCCCCGACGGAGTCAAACTGTCTAATTTAGCCTTTTTTTGTTGCATCTATCCCTGTTTCCATTACACATATTGATACTGCCTGCCCCTTTGCTTAAATGATCAAAGATGTATGTGGGCAAGCAAATGAGCTGTTTTTTGTGTAGTCGAACCAGTTTGTTTTGTGTTTTCGTAATGACAGACCTTGAAGTTGTCTTGACAACCTTTTGAAACAATTACTGTTTGGCTTAACTCATGTGACATGTCAAGAGCTCTCTAAGCTGTACAGTGAGAGCTGCAGCTTGTGAGTGTGTTTAATAAAATAGGTTGGAATGCTCGCATGTTATATCGCTGAGGACGAGGTATGTATGCCATATTAATTCAAGTAGGATTAAAACGAAATGTACAAGAGCTTTTGTTTGCTTAAATATGGGTCCATTAGTTAAATGTAGGTCTGGCATGGTTTTCAGCTCCTAATTGCCCCGACCTTCTCCCCCATCCCCCATGCTTCAAGTAACAATGGGATTTCTGTATGTGGAAGATTGAATCAGTGGAAGATATGATTGCTAATGGGTAATCTTGCCATGGGGCTTTTGATTTTATAGAGTGTGTCAAATATATTTAGAGTTGTTTTTTTTGTGTGTTTTTCAATGACGCCAGCAAGCAAGACACTAGATGGGGCCCCATGCTCCAGGGTCAAGCTGTTCCTTATTTGTGTGTATGATGGTGGCCTGATGGGGTGTGCCCAGATCCCCATTCGATGTCAGTTTGTTCTCTTCCCCCCTGCCCCCTAGAGATTTATCTAGCTGATTAAAAACTAAACCAGGATTATTGTTGTGTGCTTGCTTGTGCCAGCTTGTAGTCCGTTGTGAAGGAGGCAGGCTGAAGGGAAGCATGGTGCTTGAGACACAAGGACAGGAGCTCATGCCAGCTCCGGCTCATCTCCCTCTTTACCATCTTAGTGTAGAGTGCAGTACAGCTGTGGCCAGAAGTTTAGCATCACCCTATAGAATTAACAAATGTTGCTTCATAAAGTCGAATGAAACAGGCTGAATAACGTTGCATTAAAATATTGAATTGCATACCGCTTTGTAGTTTTCCATATACTTAACAAAAAAATGAAGAAAATGAAATACTGTACTACTATTATGGCTTCCGGTAGACTGGCAATATCTTTTATGTAGTATCTTTGATTACATGATGTTAAATAAAATATCTTAATCCTGTTCATATTGTTTTTTTATTTATTTATTTTTATTCCCTGAATCCTAAAATTCTAGGAGATGCAAAACTTTTGGCCATAGCTATATATTGGCTATTTAAGCACAGAATACCTTCACAGAAAGATCACCCTAACATAACTCATTTTATATAACTTCAAAAAGGAAAAAGAATGAACAGCAAAAAAAATTTCAGTGGTTTGCTTATTTTAAAAGTAAGCTAAACTCAAATTAACATGTGTATTTGTATTATTATGTTTTGGATTTAAGATAGTTTTACTTTAAAAATGTTAAGGTTAAAACGTCTGGCAGATTGCCGCCTTTTAGCAAGCTTCAAAAAAATAATCTTCAATCTCCTGAAAGAACTTAGCTAGTGCCAGTCTCTCTAATCATTTTATTATAAATTACCTCAACGCCAAGGGCTAAATCCGAACAGTATAGAAAATGGATTGTATTGGCAAGTCTGCAAGTTTTAAAAAAATCTTGAGAAAAATGCTCTTTGTGCCAGTCTGAAAGTGTATACATTTCAATACAAATGTTTTAAACCCTGAAACACCAGCGCAGACCCACTGCATTGTGCACTGCTGGTGTTATTCACATTAAACAGCTCAAAGGATCTGTGCTCTGCTTAATCTCTCTAAAGTTTATTGAGAGAATCAGAATTTGGGTCTATTGGGTGGAAGCAAAGCTGTATTGACTCTGCAGGTAGAAGGAGTGTCTGCCCGTCCCTTTCTACTCCACCCCTCTACTCAGGCTCAAATGGTGCACAGTCAGGTCTGGTTTAGCCAGCTGCAGCAACTGTAACAAGGCACCGCTCACGCTGCAGTGTTAGCACCGTTTGTTCTACAGTGCCACTCAGCAATCTTTCTATTGAAAACTGTTTGAAATAATCCACTTTGCAGAGTCACTTTTAAGATCAATTCTGTCAAGGTCACTCTATATAATTTTTTTGTGAATTTTTTTTTCATGCAAATAAAGTGCAATTCCCCGTTTTTTTTTCTTCCTGATTTTTAATTTTTGGATGCGGCTTTTTAGTTTTAATTTTAAAAAACTTCTGATTTAAAAACACCTTGCCGTACCTGGTACTATTGTGTGCATTTAATTAAAAAAAAAAAAAGAGTAACTGCCTCTTTAAAAAAAGAAAAGAGCTCCTTCCATCTGTTCATGAGATTTGTAATGGTTGGTTGATGCTGAGTTATGGCTGCGTCTGATTGGAGCGTTTTCAGGCTGTAGTAGCAGCAGCACGCTTTGGGTGTGCAGGGTTTGTTTTTTCTGGACCTGACTGCGACTGAGAAAGGGGGGAGGCCAGCTGACACCAGGATGCAAGGTTTGGGGATTTCTCTCAAGGCTTTACATGTCTTGCGGAGGTGCTTGTGGTGTGCATGCAAGGAATCCTTTTTCTCGATTGCTGTACTCGGCATGTTGAGGCAGTGTTTGTGTGAGGCTAGGGTGGGGCACTGCAGCAAGACCGAACCCTCTCACTCACAAACACATAGCCGCACCGCTCTCGAAAAAGCACCGTGAATGAATGAATGAATGAATGAATGAACCCTTCTTGAATGAACAGCTTTGTGTGGCCCTTGATTTGTCATGCGCATGTATTGTTGTGATATTGCTGCTGATCCTATGTGCACACATACGTACAGATTAGACTGAAATGCATGGATGTTTCATCTACAGTAGGAAGGAAGGTTACAATCCAAGGGCTAATTACCTTTTGTAAGGAATTGAAAGCAGCTGAATGTTGCAGTGGCTGAACAGTACACCTTGCTGTGGGGTTTTTAATTGCTTGCAGTGTAAATGTTAATTTACAGTGTTGCTGATGTCTAACCCCTTCAAGGCTGACTCTGAACAGCCTATCACTTCTTTTGGCGTTGGGTTTCCTTAAGCTGGTGTCTAGTAATTCCTGGGCAGTGGGAGAGCCGACACACAGTCCAAACAAGCTGGGGTTTCCATACCCCCCCTCTGATCTTCCACGCATGCTTCCATTTGTTGGGTGTTCTCTTTGTTTTTTTCTGCCCTTGTGTTCTGTGGGTCGCAGGGTTATTTTGTCACATGTTCGCTGTGCTGTAGGATGAACGGTGCCTTTGATAGCAGAAGATTCTGTGTTTTATAGCTTTTTAAATATAGACTTGAGACTTGAATAATCTTAAGTGTAGATGGTCTATGTAAAGTATGTGTGTTTCCGATACAGAACTGCACGGCTAGCATATCAGAAATGACTGCAGGTAATGTATACTGCACAATTAGTAATGTTTTGGAAAGGCGACTTTTCGAATGGATAATGGGAGCCGAGACAGCTGACTGAATTACTGCACATTGCTTAAATAGTAAAATGAATGATGTTAATTTGAAAGCCAGGGATGTTATACATGCTGGGCATTAGGACATCAAGACATCAAGTTTCTTGTCGGGAGTTGTCCTGCATATTGAAACCTCTCCTCAATGCCACAGGCAATATAGTAGCGCAAGCCACCCACATACTCTGCTCTGCACAACGTCTGCTGTGACTTCAGCTTTTCAGGACCTGTTCTAGTCAAAGTAGTCTTGTTTCTGTTGGCATTACTATTGGCTCCGTGAACTTGGAAAGGAGATTCAATCAGATTAAAGCTAATACAGTTGGTTCATTGGAACTTTTCTTAAACAACCCATATTTTTCTTCAAATCCACAAATTGTAATATATTGTACAAGGCTTCACTTTCTTTAACCAAGTTGCTAGTTAACCCATACATACATCATGACATTGCCTTGAGTTAGTAATGTTATTTATACTGTATTCTATTTAAACGCATTGTAACACCGCTTGTTATGTTTTCATTTGCTCTTCGGTATGACATTACTTATGGCTAAGACTGAGCTTTGTAAACGTGTTTGCATCATGGATAGCAAAGGCATCGTTCATTTGAATGTATTGTACGTAGTCGGCAGCCAATACCATCAAGGTGCAGTGCTGAACCAGGCAGACCATTCCATAGAGGAAACTGCTCTAATTGCAAAACTGAAGTGATGCAGAGAAATCTGAGCCTTGGAGATTTGCAGGGAAACCGCCTGGGCTCTTTTCTGATCTAGTGTACTCGGTTTTTAATATATTGTTATTCCTCTTGCCACGTGACTGCGGTTTCATGCATGGCAAATGAGCGAGGAAACAAACCCAGTTGAGATTCCTGATTTCCTTCCCAGGTAAACGCTGGAGAGTTTGGTTTGAACTCCTGAAACATATGGGGAGGTTGAGACAAAGACAACTGTAAATATACAAAGCTGTCACAGGGTAGGAAATGGGGAGGGGAGTAGCAGCTGTATGGGAAAGCAACGTGAAGGCCTTATTATTTTTGCAATGTATAGAAAGGGCTGTAGTCTACAGCTGCATTTCAAAAGAAAAAAAGGCTCAATGTCTTCGATAAGCCAGATCTCCACAATGAGCAGCTACTGAAGTACATGTTAAATGATTATCACAGATCACTATGAAATAGGTACATTGTATAGGGCAACAAGGGTAAAAACACCACTCTATCTTTTAAATGCTGTTTTGTTTTAACACCAATAGTGTCTTTGTTATGAATGTCTCAGACTTAAATTCATAGTATGCTTCTGTATATATTTTTGGAATAATGTCCTATTTAGAAGTCTTTATTTTAAACATATATTATCGTACATATCCACCTTTACTATTAAGCTGCCTCATTCTGATTTAGTTTTGTATATTTTAAGTTTAAATGCCATATTTAAGCATTTGGGGCAGGGGGATAAAGTTTGTGTGTGTTTAAAAATACAGGGCTTAATTAAACATGTTATTAACTGTAGCATGTTGGTACAATACATACACATGCATAAACAATCTCCTAGACTGTGTGTCTCTTGTTTGACAGGAATTAACCACTTGCTGCTCCAGTCTGTGGGGAGGGGAGGGGAGGGGTCTGACCCTCAGACGGGTACGGTCACTGTGTGGGGGATGGGCGAGGGGAGATGCTATCTCTGCGTATGGGGCGGGGGTTAGTTTGGTGAATGGGGCCCTTGTTCATTGTCCTGGATTCTGAATGCCATTTGTGTACACTAGTTGGATAAGGGACTTCAATGCAGGTTCAGTTAGTCTGAGAGATGCAGACACAGTTTGGGAGACAATAGAAACAGCAGGCTCGAGGTTTCTGATAGTTTTTAATGATTGCAGGCCTTCTGTTGTGGGGTTTTAACCTAGGAAGACCACATGGCATACTTTGTCCACCTTTTTAAAAATCTGCTTTTAATATATATTGCAATCGATGTGTCACCATTTCCTTTAATTGTATATTTCATGTATTTAAGTATGTTCATGCCTAGTATTGTAAGTCAGTACCAAATGAAAGGTAACCTCTTTATTTTCCGTGGTTTGGTTAAGTGTTAATGCTTGGAGATTTCAAGGTTACGATGCGTCCCAGTGTGCCGTGCTTCTGAGAATAACGAGGTGCACTTTGTTTTACATGAGAGGCTCCTGTGCTGGGGCTTGTTCCAGGGAAGGAGCTCTGGGACTCGGAGGATTGTACTCATTCTCCAGGCCAGGGGATGAGTCCTGCACACACAGCACAGGCATTGTGAGAACCTGACCCTGAGCTGTCAGGACCTATTATTTCTTCTGAATGTACACAACCAGACATTCACAAAAAACATCTTTGAGTTGCTGCTGGTCACACAATGCCAGATACTGTAGCTTAAGAGTAGCTCTACATCATTTTGGGTAAACAAAAAAAGACAAGAAAAGTCTCTTTGGGGCTGAAATGAACAATCTGGATTGCTTTTGTATTTATTTTACAGTTGTAATGGTTGAAGTGGATTTAAATCTTGGAAAAGCTGTATGTGTTCGCTACTTTAATGCATGTTTCGATGTAGTTGTGTGATGTACCCTAGTGTATCAGTATGGGTTTCTATGCTATACTTCCATGCAGTATGTTGCACAGCTTTCTTTGCAACTGTACATGGATCTGTTTTCTTATTTTATTTTCTAGCTCTATTTTTCTAGCTTATAATTTTACCAGCGAATTCTGATTCAGCATTTTGAACTGGATTGCTTTTTTTTTTGTATAAACGGCCCTTTTCCTATGAAAAAAATATACATATTAGAGACTCCAGCCCTAAATCAGGTGTACACTGTTTAAAATATTTTATAATAGCTACCATTAAGTGATTTATTGCTGTCATTTTAGTATGCTGTTTAGTATGCTGTTTATTCGGTAACCAAGGGGAAATTGCGTCATGCAAGCTATGGGTTTAGGTTTTGGGTGATCTTATCATTGTCTGTCTCTTATCGTTCCAGGCATTCGCCCACCGATTCTGAACGGCCCGATGCACCCCAGGCCCTTGGTGGCGCTGCTGGACGGGCGAGACTGCACGGTGGAGATGCCCATTCTGAAAGACGTGGCCACCGTCGCGTTCTGCGACGCTCAGTCTACACAGGAAATACATGAAAAGGTAGGAGAAGAGGAGAAATTCCCAACTCGTCTTTGTTTTGGTTGATTCTCTCTTTATCTTGTAATTTATTGTTCAGTACATCTATTGACACTTACAACCTACTGGAAATGTACCCCTCTACCATCAAGGTTTTGATCCCCTGTAGCAGCAGCACTACCTCACCCTGTCCAGCGTCCAAACTTACTATATTGTATCTAACAGGATATAGAGTACGTGAAAAATAAATATTATTAAAAAAATAATAACTGAAGTCTGGCGGCTGGATTCCTGTTAACCTCTTGTTCAGTGCTCCATCTTTTAATTTATTTGACTTATTATTACCTTAATTCAGGACTCTACACTAACTTTTTTTTCAAACAAAATCCAGGTTGCCTGTAGTGAAATTTAGGTTGCCTGAAAAAATAAATAAGTAAACATTGCTATTTTCTTAAAATGTATTTATTTACCAAGCAGACACCCTTATCCAGGCCAACAAACATTGAACATTTCATTGTGATATACAGCATCACTTTCAGTCACAGATATGTTGCATCAATTCAGACTTTTCATATAGTTGCATAACATTTTCCATTTTCAAGTTGCCCGAGGCTGCATTTTGGTTGCCCCAGGCAACTGGGCAACTGTTAGTGTCGAGCCCTGCCTTAATCCTTAACTTGCACATCAAAAAGTGAAGGTTTTATACAGGAAAGTATCGTATTTTTGCAATTTCTTGTCAACATGGCCCAACAGTGAAATCTCAAAGGGTGAGAACTGTATTTAGATATGCTGTAAATTATTTCTGAGAAAAGAAGCACTCGGAAACTACTGTTGAGCCAGGATTTGGGGATTTGCTGCACACTGTGCTTTGTGATTCTCGTAACCCTTCTGGATCCCCCCTGCCCTGTAGGTCCTCAATGAAGCAGTGGGTGCCATGATGTACCACACCATCACACTATCCAGAGATGACCTGGACAAATTCAAAGGCCTGCGCATCATTGTCAGGATCGGCAGTGGTTTTGACAACATTGATATCAAAGCAGCTGCTGAGTTAGGTAAGGGGGGTTATACCTCTCCTGGCTTTCTGTCCTCTTTCACTGTGTAGCTTCTTAATAGCTCTGAGTTTACCAGCATTTCAAATCTGCTGGGTTCAGAACAATGAAATGTTCACTGGCGTTGAGGCTTATAGTGGAAATGTATTGCCCAAAGGAAACTGCATGGCCAGGCTTGTGCCGAGGTGGAAGGTGTGCCTGTATGTAAGGTATGCAAATAATTGTAGACCTTCACAGTTAATACACATGGCACACCTGAAATAAGGGATCCAAAAAAAAAAAAATGGTTAAATCTCCACCCAGAATGAATGCACAAATCTTTTTTTTTTTTCCACCAGTACATTACTTTCCAAAGCAGCGAGTAACTGTGGGGTTTCCCTTTGTGTTAGCCTCCTATTGCTGACGCCTGCCCTCCAATTTGAGGTGCTAAGGTAGTTAAACCTCGTGTCTGGCTAAATTACCCAGAGCAAGCTGTTCCAGTGCCTAATGGGTAGCAGCACTTCATAGAGCACAGGCTCTGCAGTGAATATTCGAAAGCTTTAAAACGGCAGGCCTGGTAAGTGTTTTCGGAATTGTTTTTTTAAGACGGAGCACAAATAATAACACATGTATTTGCAGATTAGGTGGGCTTGCAGGACAACTACAAACAGAGGAATGATTAAACAAATGCATAAGCATGAAAAATCCAATCCCTGGGTGTTAATACATTTTCCGACTTATTAGCTATTTTATTTTCTTAATGTGATTGATTGTTTCTTTTCTTTCTCTTTCTTTCTTTCTTTCTTTCTTTCTTTCTTTCTTTCTTTCATGAAAACATAATAAATGCTTAAAACAAGAGGTTGCTGTTTGGCCCATTGACTCATGCCTTCCAAGCACACAGTTGTTCCCCAGGCAGTATCTATTTATTTGATATCACATAGTTTCAACTCTTGTATTTATTCCACAAATGTATTATTGTGCATGGACACTTAACATTTTTGAACTGCATTCAGTGGTGTTACAAAGTAAAGTAAGATGCATTGGGAATGAAGAGTTGGACTTGACAGTGATCTATGGTGAAGCTGATCAGTGATCACTGAAGCCAGAATAATAATCTCTGGTGTCCTCTCTGTCTCCTCCTCCTCCCCCCCCCCCCCCCCCCCCCCCCGCAGGGATTGCAGTGTGTAACATCCCCTCGTCCTCGGTGGAGGAGACGGCCGACTCCACACTGTGCCACATCCTGAACCTGTACCGGCGGGTCACGTGGCTGCACCAGGCCATGCGAGAGGGCACCCGCGCCAGCAGCGTGGAGCAGATCCGCGAGGTGGCAGGGGGAGCGGCGCGCATCCGGGGAGAGACGCTCGGCATCATCGGCCTGGGTGATTATGAAACACGCCCCATCCCAAAGCCATTGCAACAAACAACATCATGTAGACAGCAGCCTGGGATGTGGACGAGTGGGAGTGCCCTACCACTCAACTGTCCTGCCCACTGGATGATGCAACTCCAGTTCAAATGATCACAAAATGTCTTGGACAGAAATCTTTTATTCTGCCAGGCTTCAATTGCGTAAATATATTAACTTTTAGGATAGGATGACGATCTTAAACCTTTTTTTTTTTATGCAGAAACAGTCCAATGTAGCTTTTTCAGCGGTGTCCATTGAAGTGAAATACACCATTAAAATGATTTTGCGAATTAGTCTTAAATATAATTTGTATAGTTTTACTTCCTTGTCTGCTGTAGCTACGGCTCTTCACAGGGCTCAGCTAACGGGACAGATGTTGAATTTTGGCCGATTGCTTTCCAGGGCGGATTGGCCAGGCAGTGGCTCTGAGGGCGAAGGCGTTTGGATTCAGCGTGATTTTCTACGACCCCTATCTTCCAGACGGGGTGGAGAGGTCCCTGGGCCTGCAGAGAATGAGCACCCTGCAGGATCTGCTAATACACAGCGACTGCGTGTCGCTGCACTGCTGCCTGAATGAGCACAACCACCACCTCATCAACGACTTCACCATCAAACAGGTCACACAGCTAGATCTTTCATCACACAGAGCGCTGTCCTGCTCTAATGACTGGAAGTGAAATGTACTGCTTATAGAAGTGAAATGTACTGCTTATAAATCTGTTGCTGGGAATAAACACACATTATTGAAATGTATTCTGGGTATGTGATGTGGTTGTGTGTGCGTCTGTCTCACCCCACACGAAATGATTTACAGAATGCCGTAAATTGGTTTGATCTTTCATTCTTCATGAAGATAAGCTGTGGAGATCTGGTTTTGTATTGAAAGGCATTATAAGACACACACATTACTGAGACTGTGAAGGCTGCTAAGAATCTGTGCTTGGGTTAGCACCCAGATGGATTTTTGTGGCCCAGTGTTGGCACGTAATAGATTCTTTCAATCCCCATTGTGTTCTGCTTGAGAACATACATTGGATTTTTCTTGGGTGTAGCTGTGAGGTAAATTGACTTAAGGTACTTTTTAAAAGAATTAAGGGATTTACAGCAACTGTCTGTCAGATCAGGTACGCTCTGCGTATGCGTTACTTTTATGTTGTATCAGATTCTTTATTTAAATAAACTAAGATGAACTGCCCCAACTTGAACAAATACACCAGTCAGTGTTGTTTAGTACTCGTACGTTAATAGTTTGAAATCTCTTTTTACCAGAATGTAAAGGTATGTGAAATACCATAACGATGTATATATTTAGGTGAAATATTAAGATTGCGATCAGTGGTATTTACTGTACATCTTCAAAACTCAAACTAGTCAACTGCAACCTTTGAGAAGCAATCTGATCTTGATGAAAGACTTCAGAATACATTTTTTGAATACAGCTCACCCATTCTGTCTTGATTGTCCATGTGGAACAAACCTAACCTTGTCAAGTTTCCAGCCTGCTCACTGATTCTGTTGAACTCTGCTGTCCTGTTGCAGATGCGGCAGGGGGCGTTCCTCGTGAACACTGCCCGGGGAGGCCTGGTGGACGAGAAGGCCCTTGCTCAGGCACTGAAAGAGGGCAGGATACGAGGGGCGGCGCTTGATGTTCACGAAACCGAACCTTTCAGGTAAGCAGCAGTCTGCCAGGGATGTAAAACTCAAGAGGCATCACAGCATTGTCAAGAAGACCAGCTGTTACTGATTGTTAGACATGAATAGGTTCTGTCCATAACTAGAAAATGCTCAAAGGTAGTATATTTAGTAGTCCTGCAACAGACTTACCAGACTTTTTTTACTTTCTCCTCTCGTTTCAGTTTTTCTCAGGGTGCTTTAAAAGACGCCCCAAACCTGATCTGTACTCCTCACACAGCCTGGTACAGTGAGCAAGCATCCATCGAGTCGCGAGAGGAGGCTGCCAAAGAGGTCCGCAGAGCCATCACAGGTACGAGGCTTCTAATGCTGGGAGGACAAATAAGTAGCAAGCAGAGCACAATGGTGGAAGTGAACCTTAATCGTCCCCTGAACTACAACCTTTGAAACTGACTGCTTACCGCATTCTCCTCCTGCGTTGTGTTCATTTTCAGGCTTTCAATTTGGTTCTGCTCAAGGAAAGGTTTCTGTTCTGTACGTAGTCAGCCAGCAGTTCATATAGTAAGCTAGCGTGTTCTCTAGTGCAGAGTCGAGGCTCTTCGGTTGTGTCACTGTGGTCTTGTTGTTCTCTTCTCAAGGGCGCATCCCAGACAGTCTAAAGAACTGCGTTAATAAGGAGTATCTGATGGCAGCAGCTCAGTGGCCAACCATGGACCCAGCCAGCGTACACCAAGAGCTCAACGGAGCTTCAGCATACAGGTACAAGAGGAAAGACTGAATAGTAGCAATGTGTGCCTGATGCCAGTGTAAGCGCATTGCTCTGTAGTGGTTAGTGATGGTGAAGGAGCGTGCAAATTGTTATGCAACTTGTGTTTTTTTTGTATTGCTTGCGGCAGGTTTCCAGCAGGAATGGTCGGTGTCACAGCAGGGGGGCTCCCAGCTGCAGCAGTGGAGGGGATGGTAGCAGGAACCCTGTCAATCTCACACGGGATCCCCCCCAGCCACGCCCCCTCACCCGGACAGACCGTCAAGCCTGAGTCCGACAGAGAAATTCCAGCGGACCAATAGCAACGCACCAAAACCACATTCCTCACCCTCGCCACCTCTAACAGGCAATTACTGACTTACCCTTTTAAAACAAAAAAAACATCTGAACATTTTCTCTGCAGTTCTGTTTGACTTGTTTTTAATTTCTCAATGATTACTTCACATTCTGTTTGTTGCTTTAAGTGGTAAGCATTAATTGCCTATTAAAGGACTTTTTTTCTCATTTTAGATACTTTTTTTTTTTTTGGTGTGCAGTATTAAGTGCTGGGAACTTTGCACAGATCACCTCATTTAAAACAGAACAGTGTGCTTTTATAGTGACATGGAAAATACAATCAAAGGAAATGCTTGGCCACTACTAATCTTTTTAATTAACATAGTAAGTAAAAAAAAAAAAAAAATATATATATATATATATATATAATATATATATATATATATATATAAAATCTCCAAACCACAATCCTTACTTTTTGAATGGGTAGGCACTTGTCATAGTATTTCTGATTCCTTCTTAAAAAACATGAATGTGCACCAAATTAAAAAAAAAAAAAAGCAACAACAGAAGCTACCTTTAGGAAGTTTGTGTGTTTTGATATATATACATACACACACACACACACACACACTTCCTCTCAGCTTCGCTCCCCTATCCTTGTGTTTCCTCCAATAAAAAAATATTTCTCCGAGCACAGTTCCTCAATCCTGTCAATATGGGATGATCTTTGTGCCCTCTGGGTTACAGCACACAGACTGCACGACAAAACCCTGTGATCATTTACATTTTAAAAGGTGTCTTGTACCCTGTATTCATAACGTTTTGTTTAGCTGCAATCAGAAACCTCTAGGAGTGTCACACTGGGTTTGTATCGGAATATATTTTCAAACAGGAACTGAGGAAGAAAATGAGTGTCCCTGTCCCTACTTGTTTGAGCGATTATGTTTTGTTGACGAGGGGAAGGGAGTTTCTTAATTGTTACTGTATAGGATTTGCAGGAGAAAAACTATTTTGCAGTGTTTTATATTCAGGTATTTCCTTTTATTGTTTTTGATCAAATGTTTTTTTTTTTTTTTTTTCTAGTATTGTGGAAAATACTGAAAATGGATTTTAATGATCTGATTTAGAATTTGTTGATTTGGTGACATTCCTAGAAGTGTCTGCGGTGGTGACAAATTTTGATTTTAGTACTCGATTCCATATGGCAAACTCAGACAGCAAAAATTGCAGTTCCTGCTTTGGCTCTTGCAGACGGTGGTATATACGTTTATTCTCCTTTGGCAGAGGCATTGAAGGGCCACAGTAAACTCCAGCCAATACAGGGGCAAGCCCACAAGGCAGAAGAATGTAAAGCATCTCCTCCTCAGAAATTTGAAAATCCTTGGCAGCTGCCAGACAGTTCAGTGACATATATGTAGTGCCTGCCTACTGTAAATGGATTAGGCACTACAGAGGTTTTACACCTACTTTTAAAGACTGGCTTCCCAATCTGTACCACAAGAGGGCGCCAGCAGCAAAGTATATGTAGACATCCATAGCAAATATTTTAGGATTGTTATGTAGTGCTTGGCTGCTGAATTTGGTTAAGAAAGTAGCAGTACAAATGCTTCTAAATCCGGGTTCCAGGAGCAGTGAGATTGATCATCTCTCAAATTCACCGAAGCTGAAAACTACCTTGAATAATTGGAACCAGGTGAGGGGTACAGGACGGATGCACACCATGAAGCAGGCTTGTGATTCACAGCAATTGTAACAATAATTGACGAAGATCAATCCAGGGCCATGCAGGCATGTCTTGTAGAATGAAAGAATTGTCTGGTTTCCTTTCCGTGATTCTGCAGGCAAACCATTCATTTTATAAAAAAAATAAATAGAGACAAAACAAAATCACTGCTTCTTGAATTTACAGGCTTGTAAAAAAAAAAAAAATTCCAAGGACTGTAGGTGTTAACGCTGAGGAGGAGGGTGTTTAAGATGTTTAAACGGAAACATGTCATCCAGCAATGGGCTTTCCAATATTTCAGTGTTCAGAATTCTTAATCTGCTGCTTGTAGCTGTGCTCCAAGTGAAAGGGGTTTGGGATTCAATTCTAGCTTTTATTAAAGCCATTTTTTTATTATTATTATTAGCAACAAAGATGTAGGCCATGCTTTGCCTCTCAGATGCTCGCTAAAGTAAACAGACACCCATTTTAAAGGGACTTGTTTGGGATGAGGAATGGAAATGGGGTGCCTCTGTATGTAGAGTTTATAGATCTTGAGATCTTCAGGGGTGTTTTGTTCTTCTCTTTAAACAGCATATTTCCAAAGACTCAACAGCACCCTGTCATTGTTACTGGCAGTGACGAACTTTTGAGTTTTACAAAATTAGGTCTACCAAGCTTTCAAAGTTCAGCCCCTAAGTAATAATGTGCAGGAGTGGCTTTACTGTGACTTTGAAATGACTGGCAGAGGTCTGAAACAAAGCTCTGCTGCTTTCATTCATGATCATGTAATGGGCGAGGATCGCTGTAGGAAGAGTTCCTTGCCAAAGGAGGAATGAATGTGTATAAGAGGTTCTTTACTGTGAATTAACTGCTCTGTGACCTAGGAATACCTTTGTAGTACCTCAAGACCTGATATTGAATGTACTCTTGCTTTTTCTCTGTGTACAGTTTTTTAAATTCTACATAGTACTTTACTATACAAAAAAAAAGAGAGATCCAAACTAAGACAACACGTCATACTTTTTAAATACAGAAGAAAATAAACACTTTAGGTATATCATAAAACTTAAGAAAAAAAAAATCTCAGGCTTAAAAACAATACGATTACGTTATATTTTATTTTTATATATAGCTTTGGCTTTCAATAACCAGCGATCCCCTCTTCCCTGTTCCCAAGTCCCATGAGAGAGAAGTTATGCAAGGTTTCCATTTAAGTCTTACCTTTCCCAACTTATTAAAATGATCCAAAAGGCCCATTCTCTGTACCTGGGGCGTACACATGAATCCAGGCAGCTGTGCCATTACCTTCTTTAAATGCTTGCATACATGATGTATAATGGGATATCTGATAGCAGCTGAAAAGGTTAGCCGTTTTAGTAGATTTGCGCTTGCTGGTGCCTTCAGGGCTGTTTGACAAGCGCGTGTCTGAATTTTGGGAAGGTGGAATGTCTAAAGTAGCAGTCGCAGCACTAAACAAGCTTGTAGTTTTTAATTCTAGCTTGATTGAACCAAGTCATTTTGTTATATATGAGAGATAGTTAAAAGGCATTACATTGAGATTTGTTTAAAAAAAATGGATTGATAGAAACAATTAAACCTGGATTTAATTAAAGTTAATTCAACAGTAATTTTATAAAGAAAATCAAGTGGTTAGGAAGGGGTCTGATTAATTCAGCTGTGTAAATTTCAGATACGAAATGACATGAACTGCTGTTGGGATGAAAGGATTAAAGGTCACCGATTCTAGAAAATATAGTGTACAGAAAATGCAATTAGCACACCGTCTTTATTTAACGTAATTCTATATCAGCAATGACCTGGCCTCCACACACCCCTTGTATCTACCTGTCCTTAACAAACGTGTGAGCTGATCGTGCTGAAATACCTTGGAGGGACTTGAACTTGGGCTCTCATGTGTACCATGAAATGTCGTTTTTGTTTCTTGTTTTGTTTTTTTTCTTTCTGTTTCTATTTGGAATAGGTGTGATAGATACATGATTGTGTTAGTGATGTGGATTAGAAAATCAAATTGAATGGTGACTTGTAACATGAACATTTTGTATGTTTTTACATGCTGTTTTGAAACATTTCATTAAGTTTTTCAAATTTTTTCAGATGACCTTTGATAAATGTGAGTTAAAAGAAAGATGCACGAATCCATCCTCAACTTGATGGCATATTGACAGCTGTCAATCAAAGATTCTGCATGGAGTGCTCTTATTAAATCCATTGCTCACTGTCCTTAAAAGGGACAACTTTCCAAAGCCAATAAAAATGTGTGGCAACTTTGAGAGGCATGACCATATTACTTAAATAGTAGAAATCTGACCATACAAAAACAATCCAACTTTTGAGTAGCTTTTCTCTAACTGCAAAAACAAATGCAATCTATACAGTATCATCATCACATTCTCTTACTCTCTACAGTGCTGCAAATGCAGTGCTACTTCCTGAGTACTGGCCGCCGTTGGGGTTGAAAGGCATGCCCATGCTCGGGGGATAGCCCAGCCTCTGGATCTGCCGTCAGGTATATTTTAAGAACATCATCTCTGAAGTTTACCAGACCAGCACAAGTCACTATTGTAATCCCAGTTGATGGCTGACTGGGAAGCTGTGTCATTTCAGTCCCGGGCTGTAGAGTGTTTAGCTTCATATAACAAGAAAAAAAAAGAAATATGGAAACCACATGAAAAGCTATTGACGTTTTGAAATGTATTTTTACAGCATGTGAACATAGTGTTATTTTTTTTTCTTTTTTTAAATTATTTTAATTTCAAATGTCTGACTGCAAAACTTGTTTTCTGTTCTCTTTTAGGCTCTTAAGGATGATTTTTTTTTTCTTTTTTTGTGTTAGAAACAATCATGTTTGTGATGGTAACTACCGCTATAAAATATTTTAATAAAAATCTTAAAGCCTATTGGTAAAGTGGTTGTTTTTTTTGTTTGTTTGTTTTTTTAAATTGCATTCAATTTAGTGGAAGAAAAAAAAAACTCAAACTGTAATGTACAACCACATTTTGGATTAAAATATATACCAGGAGCAGTAGAAAACACATGCATACATTGTTGATGTATTCGTCATTCTTTCTCTCTCTTAATATTCCTTCTGCTGCTGGGTACGTCACACCATTAAACGCAGGTTAAACTTGCTATAAAGAGACCATTAGTTCAGAACATATTCAGCCTGTTTGCTGCATTGATCTAGACTTCCAGCAGAGAATGACCCCTATGCAATCTGCTCTGGCCAGGGTGGCACAGTGGAAACGCCTCACCTCGGAGCCACACTTTCACCAATGAACCTTGATCAGATTCATTCCTGAGCCAGGTGAGGAGTACTTTTAGTCTATTGAAGAGCCACACAGTTTGCACATGTTGGGGTGTAGAACAGCTGACCAGGGGAAGCCATAGCAGCTAAAACACTGGGATCATTTTGGGGTAAAAATACTAGGTGATGCATTTAATGGTTTTCTACCAAGGGTAGAACCTTGAGGCACCAAACAGAACCTTTTTAATAATTGTTTGATGAAGGTGCACTTGAGACACATTCTCCTAACCACAGCGCTTGGTTATTGAAACTGCATTACTGGACTGGCCTAAGTCCGTAGTAGCCTGTCTGGGTAAACTAATTGTGACCCGTAAGAATCCGCAGCCCCAGTGAGAAAGCCACAGTGTTAACACTGGATATATGTCTATTCATTATTATTTCCCCTAAATTATTAACACATGGCTCCTCTCCTTTTATTTTAACAACCCTGCTCGGCTGTTGTAAACAAACATTCTCATAAAATGTTAAAAAGCTGCGTGGATGACAGCGCTGCCAAGTCTGGAAATGGTTTGGATGGCCTCCCTGTGTCTTCGTAACCTAGAGTAATGCAATACTATTTACTGCCATCCCAACGGGCTGCACACATCCATCAGCAGCTTGTAGAATATGTCTCAGGAGCTCTATTGGATAAATGCTGTTAATGGCTACAACAATTAATTTTAATTTTTTGCACACTTTAATGCTTAATAGTAATTTAGTTCTCGGCTGTTTTCTGATTTCCCCTTATACATCTGCTCAGCCTTTTCGAGTTATACCTGATACTGCATTTCTATAAAGTAGAGTATAGTGTAGTAAGCCTTCTGTTCTGACTTCGAATGGATGTGCTATTGTAGGAAAGATCTTGGGGAACGACTTCCTAAGTTTTGGTAAAACTGTACATGGTCTACATCTACAGTTCTGCATACAGTAAGTGGAATGTTTAGGGAATTGCTTTTGATTCTGTTATGTGTAATGTTCTGTTTATGTCTACGGCAAGGGATATATACTGTTACTGATGAACCTGATGATACATTTCTGGTAAATACAGCGATTGCTATGAACAACCTTTTTCCAACTCCTGTTCATATGAAATGGCACAGAAGTGTTGCCTCGTGTTTACAGGAAGTGTAGGTGATTCAGCAGAAAGGAATACCAGATGATTTGAACTGGTCAGTATTTCACAAAATGCATTTAGGTTTTGCAATCTTTGTGACATTAACGTGTTGATGTTTTAGTGAGAAAAATAAAAAACAGTGGCACCAGTGGACAGCTCTTTCTAAATCTTACAATGCTGTAATGCCGTTGTCTTCTCACGCATTTCTTGGACTTTTCGCCAGAGCATTAGCTTTTCCTGGAACACTTAAAAACAAAAAAAAAATCCTCAAATGTTTTATGGGCAAAAGAGAAACAGCAGACGTTTGTAGTTTTGAAACTTCAAACGAGTTGTCAGAAAGCGTCTCTGTAGCCAGCTTTGCAAGGCCCGTCCGCAAGCTGCATTTGTAATCGCAAGCTGTATCTTCCCATTTCAGAAGTCATCATTCTATATTGCCACTGTACTTTGAGAACACTGACCGCTGTTGAGGAGCCAGGAAGTTAGATAACCATCAGCTCAGTGATGTCATAATTCAGTCAGAGCTCTTGCTCTCAGTCCTTCTCTGCTAATGTTTGTAAGTGATAGGTTTTCCCTCTGCTGAAAAGCACAAAAGTGTGTACAGGAGAGGCCTGGCACAGTGCCGTTGGATGCTCGTCTCATTGTGTCTTTTATTTTCTTTCAGTGTATAATGAAGTGTCTGTCAGATGATCTTTTTTTCACAGTATCAGGAAAAAACAGAACAACCAGTCTCCAGTGTGTTATAAATAAAACCACAGCTACCGAAGATTTATGGGGAAAATCAGTGAACTAAACAAAAGGGGAAATGATTTCATCAGTTCCAATCTGCATGGCTTAGCAGCTGCTGTGTTTTGAGAGCACCAGGTGCATTTTTAAAAATTACTTTTCATATAGAATTACATACGTTTCAGGGTACCTGTCAGTATTATTATTTGTATTTATTTTTTGTCTTATTGTTTCAGCTGCAAACGCTGTCCTGGAGGCTGTTCCTTAGGAGCAATATGTGTTTCAATAATTCCCTTCCATCTACAGGAACAATTACTTTTAATTGTGGTTTCAGTAATAACAGTCTTTAACAATAGCTTGTCTGAGCATGCATGCAGGAGCTGTCGCAATGGCTATAGGGCATCCCTGACTTGAATAACCCTATGTGTGCTGTCCAGTTGCAGCCTATGGGACAAAGAGCTCTATAATTATATTAGCAGCTGGAGAGGGAATGTCTAAATGACTTATCTAGTTCCACTCTGCTAGGCTCGTCAGCTGTGTAGAAATGACATTAGTGAAAAAAAAAAACCTGTGGAACCAGTGGACAGCTCTTTCTAAATCTTAGACTTCAATGCTGTAATGCCGATGTCTTCTCTCGCGTTTCATGGACATTTCATCAGAACATTAACATTTCTTGGAACACTTAAAAAAAAAAAAAAAAAAAAAAAAAATCCTCAATTTTTTATGGGCAAAAGAGAAACAGCAGATGTTTGTAGTTTTGAATAATTCCCCTGCCTCTGAAACAAGCAGTTCCAGGGGACTGAATATCCCAACCACCTCCTGCATCCAAATGGTTGTACTGCGATTATTATAAACTAATGCACTTGATCTTCCTGAGAACTGAGATGCAGGAACAATTACTTTTAATTGTGGGTTCAGTAATAACAGTCTTTAACAATAGCGTGCATGCAGTAGCTGTTGCAATGGCTATAGGGCTAAAGAGCTCTATAATTATATAAGAATCTGGAGAGGGAATGTCTTAATGACTTATCTAGTTCCACTCTGCTAGGCTCGTCAGCTGTGTAGTGTCTTTATCAGGTGTCCTGCAAGGTGCGTTTCCGTGGACAATGAGGAATCCATTGCTGTGGTAGCTGAGTGAAGGATGTTAGAGCTATCATCACGTGTCAAGGCAACAGGAAGGATTCTCGCCTGTTCATGTGAGGACAGGCATTATTAGGCCCTGCTAACACGACTAAGCTGTGCTCTTCACCTGAGTCAGTGGTAATGATCTGTGACCTTTCTTCTTCAGTGCATTATGTAATACAGTCTAAACCTGGACACTTCTAAATACAGGTTCATGTGTTACATTGTAGATGACACTCTTCATAATTCTAGCACTGTTCGGATATTGTGAGTTACACATGGCTTTTTTACAAAATCAGTGTTTCAGGATGTTGTGTTGGATGATCATCTACCAAAGTTTCTAACCTTTTATTGTTATGCAGCCATTAAATAAACACCATATATTGTGAACTTGTTATTGCACGCTCGTCCTTCTGAAATGTTTCTCACATGGATGATTTCTTCAACCAGCCAGAACTTGCATTTACAGCAATGACTTCATATACTAGTTTACACTAGATGCATAGGTTGGGCAGCTGTATTTGAGCCCGCTGGATTTTTATGCTGACTTTTTACCACATGTCTGTAAACCGATTCTAACTAAATAAAGTATTTTCTTTTTGTTATAATCTATAATGAAAAATAACATGCTAAAATCTTCAGTCTGTTTTTCTTGTAAGTTCTTGAGGCACTCTCTTCACTCAGATTTGTCCCACCTGGTTCTCTAACTTACAATTGGGATTTAATCAGCTGAGTCTCCAATGTGGTAATTCAAGTCTACCCCTTGGTTCTATAAGCTCTACCCATATGAAATAAACAGATGACAATCAAAGACTAATGGGACCTTCCAACTCTATATGTAGCTTAGGTGGGGGAGGCTGGAGCCAAAGGTCATATTATCACATGACTTGAATACAAAACAATACAACACAATTCACATTTCTATAGTGCCTTTCATCACTAGGATCCCAATGCACTTCACACAAAAAAGTGTTAGGACTGTCCAGATGAGCTCACAACAAGCTCAGCGGCAGGCAAATACATCTATAGATAGAAATGAAGCTCAGCATTAGGGTTGCAGAACCCAGTGCTAGACTCTAAAGAATCCAGTGACACCTGAAGCTACTTTCTCAATGACTTTGCTAGCAAAAAGGCATCCCTCAAACACATTGGTGGTTTAGCGAAAGCTGATGATGCCTGGGCAAAACACTATTGATCCATCAATTAGATCCCCTAAAACATGGCCCTCAAAAAATGACTTTGTGGATAAAGGGTGTGCTTTTGTACAAGTGTAATTAAAGAGTTAACGGTAGACCACAGTCGTTAATCTTGCTCATAACATAGTGCTGCATTCCTTTAAATTCCACACCAACCATTTCAAAAGCTGCTCCCGAGACACAAGATATACATGAACTGTAATGAGAAAATTAGACCAGTAAAATTCTGCTTAAATTACCAATAATAACCTTTCCTTGACTCAATGCTAGAAGGGAAAATGGGAAACAACAACCAGTTTTATCCTTTTTTTTCCACATAAAAAGTTTTATTTAGTTTTAGTTTTTGTATAAGATTTATGGATAATTAGCTACCGGGCTAACTGATGTCCTGAGGTAGCGAAGCCATGTGAATATTTAACAAGCAGAAAGGTTAAACACCTGTGCATCTGCATGCAGTTGGTGAACTAACCATATTAATTTAATCCTCCATGCTCCCTGCAGAAACTGACTCTTTCATGTATTTATGTGTGGCATGTGCACTATATTAATGGGGAATTGCTTTGACATTTTGAAATTGTATTTAATGGCCTTGGTTTCCTTTATTTTTGTAGTTTAGAACAGGGCTATCCTGTTTTATCTTTTTTCAGTTTACTAAATTTTATATTACCCAGTGCGTTTATTTATTTATTTGAAGCAAAAAAAAAAAAGAAGGATTGCAGCATGTTATAACGCAATAAACCTGAAGAGGCTTTTGCTGAAATACACGCTCTCGTCTTACAGTCTATGAAGAATCCTTTGTAGTTGAAGTTACTCAGTTTATTAAAAAAAAAAAAAAAAAAAGCATTCGATCAAGATCTGATTCAGCTCAGATCCAAACCAGGATCAGAATTTGAGAAACTGAGCTCAGGACCGGTGCTGATCCTTTCAGTACAATCCAACAGGAACAGAGCCTGAATCCAGAACCGGGTCCTCTTACTACAACCAGTCCCTAGGATTTGGAAACCTTCCTATTCCTAATCTGTAAAATCCAGTCCCCTGTGCTTTCTCACCCATTTCATTCTGTGACTGGGCAGCCAGCTGGTAAGACCCAAGGGGATAGAAGCAATGTGTGGCAGGTATCTCCTCCAGTTACAAAGTGTGTTCACACACGGATCCATCAAACTTAACCGGATGCTTTTACACACAAAGGATGGATGCCAAGGCTAGGGGATTTCTACCTCCAAAATACACTGTCAGAATGTTCCCATAACATGACTTATGAAGCTGGTGTATGAAGTGAAATACAATATAAAGTACAACCATGATATTTTCCACCTTTGGGCACAAATGAGATTTAATGTAATATTTTATATAGAGAACCACCTTCGATCCAAATGAGGTCTTCCCTAATACCTGACTATTGTATAGATCTGCGTTAGGAAGATAAGTAGTTTCAGTTGGTTCAATGGTGACAACCTATGAGAAATAATGTGAAACCATCCTTTAACAGTAATGCATTGCCAAAGATGTACATATTTTATATACTTTAGTCCTGTTGTTTTTAATTTACCTTTACCACACTAGTAAGCACTGTATGTCTTTAAGACAGCATGTTCAGAAAACAGCAAGAATTTTAACAGCAACCCTAGAAAATACTTGTTTATTCTTTACATGTATTGTAAAATGCTCTTGGCATATTCAGAGCACTCAGGAACAGTACAGTGTAGATTGCTCAGTTGTTCCAGTGACACAGATGCTATCTTGCATTCCAATGTTGAAATTACAGCCCAGAAGTTGTTTGTTTTTTCCAAGACGTCCTGGCAGCAGCAGACAGCTAGTTTTGAATGGTATGTGTGCTGTCTAAAATTAAGGATTGCTTCCACACAAGCATTCATCATGTCATGCTGTGTCAGCACCTACACTGAGTACACTGCACCTCACAAAACGCCAGTGCACTGCTGTCAGCTGTGGATTATTTTAACATTGATTCTCCGCTGTGAGGTGTTCATCCCACTTAAGACATTTCAAAATGCCATTGCCAACCGCCATTGATATTTCACCTGGTCTTAGCAACTAAACCATGTTAGTTTAACAATTTAATTGACTTTACACTTTCAGAGTGGAAAAGGAGCAATAGACTCCTGTGCATTCGGTGACTGTGGAAAACAAATCTGACTCTGATTGTTTTGTGGGAGCATTGAGCTGGCAGAAGGTGTTTAATTAAAATCTTGGATTCCTTTAAAACACTGCTGCTGACTCCTGAGACAGCTCTGCAGATCATCGTTCTCTGTGTGTGATTGTCTTGTTCTGCTAACCTAAAAAGTACATTTTTATGACTTAAAAGTTGAAAAGAAATTAAAGAACATTTAACGTGAGTGCTTCCTAAGTACAGCAGAGTAAGACTGTGTGAGTCAGGGGCACATTCTCAAGGAGGTGCATGTTTGCAGGCTTGTCTGTCATCATTCAGGTTGTGTGTTAACAATGACGACGTAGAGAGTCTGCTATTGATAGGAGTAGAGTACCTTCAAAGCCATGTAGCAGGCTCTGTTTCTCATTTTAGGTTCACAGCCGTGCGTGTTTTATCTGTCTGTGTCTCTGACCAGCTGATACCCCCCACACATTTGTGCAGGTTCAGCTTGTTACTAAGACAGAAACACATTGCAGCCAGATGCACTCCTTTCGTGATCTGAGTGTATATAAAGCGAGTGGATAGCAAACCCCCTGAGCTTTCCTCCTCCTTATCCTGCTGTGGGGGCTGAGGCTCTCTGTGTACCATTCTAATGAGGAAAATGCCCTCAAACTGGACTGTACGGGTATGTTTTCCAAGGCAGGGCCATTGACAAATGGCTGGCTTTGGGGTTTCAAAGACATCTGAGGATCTCATCTCACCATGCGGACCCGTAAGATATGACTAAAACAGTAAACCCACATAAACACAAACACTGTCACTGTGGAACTGCTGAACATTTCGAAATACAGGTACATTAACTACATTAGTTACACGGGAGTTTCCGTTTGCTGATATTTACCACATGCACTTAGCGCAATATTCTTTGGTTGTGAGGATGGACCAAAGTAATGGTTCCTGTAGTTAATTTACCCGTGTTTTGAAGGCCAGTTTTAAACTTTTCCCTCGGTGCAAAGTTATTTTTCAAAAAGACGAAACAAGATGTTGGACCAGTGGCTAAATCTATTAGCATTAAAATCACCCATACCCCCAAAGAAGTAACCATGCATTACCATGTGTCACTGCGCTTTCCAAAACTGTACTGTGGTTTTAACTGCATTGTATACATATATCATATACGATATGCAGTAGAGGTTCTGTCTGGCCATAGCCTCACTATTCCTAATGACACTTCGCCTGTAGATAGTGGTATTATACACAGTTCTAACAGGAACTATATCAATGCATATCCAACCACTGAAGATTCTGAGTCCATCACCTTAATAAAAAGTCATTTTTAAGAATGTTGGATATCGAGTACGGTTTTAACAATAGCAGCTTTGTTTAAATATTGTTGTGGAGCTACTGTATCTTTGTTGCTATGGTGATTTAAGAAAACATCAACAGGCCCAAACTCAAGGATTTTTATTAGTCTATGTTTTTTCTCTCTAATTGGCCCTGAGAAGCCCCCCTGTCATTAAGCGCTGTAGCTTTGTCAAGTCTGGTTTTGAACCCATTTCATGTTTCTTTAACAACCCACCCCATGTAAAAATGCACTTAAGAAATCGAACCCTAAAACTCATGCCTCAAGGTTTTTACAATGGGGCTCTGCTTCATTTCAGAAAATCTGAGGGATCGGTCTTGTTTTGAAGACATCACCTGTCCTTCATTTCAGTTCTATCAATGTATGCTTGGGTCTACTAAAAACTTCAAATAAAAACATGGGAAGTAAATTAGCTCTACCTTGAAAATATACTGTTAAAAAAAAATAATACTTGGAGGCAGGGTTGTGGAAAGGTGTCTGATTGGCTGGTTGATGTGGGAGTAGAGATTTAAAAAAGTAATAATAAAATAAATAAATAAAATAAAAAAGAATAAAACTTGATAAAGGCCATCCACTAACTCAGCCAATAGTGTTGCAGCTGATCCCTATCCAAACAGGAAGTGCTTGCTTCCCACATCGCTCAGGACCCCGGCCTACATCCCCTTGTTCTCTTCCCCTGGGTTCTCTCCCGGGCAGGAAGAAGCCTTAATTGAACTGGAGGTAGGAAGCTGCTGCTGTCTGTCTCTGTTGTACTAGAGCCAGCAACCTCCATACTGTGAAGCTGAGCTGCATATCTATATGTGGAACAAAGCTGTTGATATGGAGAACTGTTTTAAAAAGGCATTGGGTGGAGGAAAGGGGAAGTTGTGTTTGGTGGCACTTTTGCCAAACTGCCACTATGGGTAAATGTGCTTTACAACAGATGATGTTTAACTTGTATCCATGGCTTCTAAAATCTAAATGATCATAGTAATTCAAACCATGGAAGAGATAAGCTTTTGCTTCTTTCCATACTTTTAAAAAGGTTATTACGAGATCCAGCAAATTCGTCAATCTGTCAAATGAATGCTGAGTGTTCTTTTTTTGTTGAAAAACAGTTGCTGTTATTCAAAGGAATATACTTATACATTTGTTATATTCTACATATCAGAATTTTACAGTGATCATTTTATATTTATAAGTGTTGGGATCA
Source organism: Acipenser ruthenus (assembly GCF_902713425.1). Lineage (NCBI taxonomy): Eukaryota > Metazoa > Chordata > Actinopteri > Acipenseriformes > Acipenseridae > Acipenser > Acipenser ruthenus. The sequence goes on from NC_081210.1 coordinate 24,371,501, forward strand.
TATGAACCAATAAATAATGTTAATTATTTATTTCATTTTTCACTTTGGACCAATTTACTATAGCACTAGCATTCCAGATGTGTTGTAACTCTAAAAGTTAATGTGTCTAGGTTTTCTGAATTAAATAAAAATCACACGTTTCTACAGCCATACTGTAAAAGCACAATAACAGAGGCATTAAATAACATGTCTCTATTAACCCACAATAGCTTTAGTCAGGCAACAATTCAGATTTATTCCAGGTCTATATGGTACTAATCTCAAATAATCTTCAGAGATAAACAAGCACGTATAATATGAATCACCTGAAAGCAGATGTTTTTGATTTCCCCTAACCTAGTTTTCATGATTGCCAGCCCAAACACAAGAGCTGAGGGAAGATGAGAGAGCTTTGCGGACATCACATTTGTTTTATTTACAATGCCAAGTTCTTTGAAAAAAGATGAAATGTTGGCAGTTCCTGAGTGTAAAAACTCCCCAAACTGACCTACTTGTCATTCTGCAGCTCAGAATCTTAATAAAAAGATTAGTGCGGCATACACCAGATGCATTCTTGTAAAAATCCCCATTTTTGTCATAGCCGCTGCATTAATGACATCATTTAAAGTGATTCCAGGAATATTGAGCTTTAGTAATGATCTTCACTTCGGTCACAGCTCCTTCCAGAGTTTGGGCCAAAATTAAATTTATGATGAATGGACCTTTCACTTCTGAAAAATGTCCTTTAATTTGTCTAGAGCACCAGGATTCGGTTATTGCTGGAAAAAAAAGAGTCCTTTCTAGCAGATTTAATACGAACAATAAGAACCAAACTGCCATCCAGTTTTCAGGAACCCTAGACTGTTTATGACATCAGTAACACATAAAGAGGGGACCTTATCATTAATCGGATAAGAGGGCCCACAGCCTGAGGCAGTCTATTAACTACTGATATAGAGAGGCCAGGTCTCTGGAAGCTGTCATGCTAAAGTTGTTCAAGCGTAAGATTTCAAAGACCGGGTACAGAATTCCACCGACTAGATACGGTATATCTGAAGTTGTAAACGCTCCATAGGAAACAGGTTCAGCCACAAGTGCTTCTGTTTGGAGTTCTGTTGCCTACATGTTTGTGGTTGCTTGAGACAGTTGTGTTATTATTGGATGTTCCACAATGTCTAAGGTATTTTGTAAGATCCACAATGCGCACTGTAGTTAAAGGCAGCAGAGTAGAGGTTACTAAAAAGAAACTCATGAAATTCAATCACAACCGTTTCAAGACTTAAGAAAGTTTAAAATAGTTCATGTCAGCTGGTGTAATAGACCAAAACATGAACTATTGTATTAGCTGAGAGGTTAAAGAGGACATGTGGTTGTAGATTGCTGCTCCCTGGTTTCCTGTCTGCCCTCCTGATTAAGGACAGGTCTGTGATGTGTGTGATGGGATCCCTTTCTGTCTTTAGTGTCTTGTTTGGTGTAATGGTGCTGTGCAGTTCTATATATTCAGCAGAATCATACAAGAGTTTATAGTGATTATAATAAAGTTTAGAAGCAATCACAGTAGCTACAATCATATTCATAATGACATAAAAAAAAAAAAAAAAGATGATGCCCTTTGAAAGAGCCGCAACACAACAGGCTAAGACCCAACTTTGTTATATACAAAAGCCAATACATTTACATTGTCATTTTTTTATTTCTAATTTTGAAAAAATAAATAAATACATAAATAAATAAATGCTGAAATAAGGGCACTGGATTGCAAATCTAATGAATAAAAATTTTAAATTAAAAAAAGAATACAAAGCAATGTAACCTTGGGCTGTATTGCATTATTGAATAAACAGTCTTTCAGAGAATGTTTGATTTGCATGGTCTTTCCATATGAAAAAAAAACAAAACGCCATGTGTATTGTGTTTTCATCTGGAAAGAGGCAGAGTTCCACCAATTAGAAGCAGCATCTGCAGACAGAATGCCTGGCTAGAACAATCACATGCACGTGAAAGAGTAAATGGTCATGAAGAAGATGATCTGCTTACAGCAGTCAAGTTTTCCACATGGCCAATGCCTTTTCCATACATGGGGTTACAATAATGAGGGAGGAGGTACCTCCCATCCATAAAAAGAGGACAGGTGGTACTCTGTCTGAGGGAAGCAAAGAAGCAAAGGGGACTACACACAGCAACTCTACACAACAGGCACCTTGCCTTTCAATGATCACCGGTCCTGGTAAGCCTTTCAATTTCATTATTTTAATTTTCTCCGGGATTTGTTTCAGGGGCTAATGGATTAGATTTAAAGGCTTTGCTCAAAGTCTGCAATGTTTTCTTTTCTAAAATAAATCATAACTCGCAAGAAACCAATTGCAAACATCAGTCCGGCTGCTAGTTTTGCAAAATGAAAAGTTTTGTATTTCTCTCTGAAAAAAACTCAACAGTATGCAAACTTACCACGGGTGAAATAAATGTTTGTATTGCATGTGTCTGCTGCCTGCTTTCTTAGCTTGATTGCATTTCTCCTGGAAGAATCGCTTAACTACTTTACTCCAGAGTAGAATGCAATCAGGGGCTCCCTGTGCACACACCGTGTTGAAATATCATGCAATGACACGGAGGACTGCAAATATTTGTGAAATGTATTTGGTTTCTAGGAACTCTTCATTGTTTTGCTGTCGTGAAAACACTGCTTCTTGCTTCCAGACGATTACTTACTTGTAATCTCAACACAACGAGACATCTGTCTTTCAAAAAAGTGCCAACTGCACTTCAGCTACTAAAATACCAGTAAACGAATTGTTTGTTTAGAAATATAATACTGTTAAAGCAACAAATGATAGAAGCAATGCTGAAATGCCAGCCCATGCAGTGTATGGTATATAAAAATAGAAAATGGTACAGTCCTGCTTGAAATACTATGGTGGTTTGTTTTGATTTTGTATGTGTATACTGTGTATTTGCACCATTATATAGAGTACTCCAAGGGTTGCTTTTTTTATTATTTGATCATTTCAATTTTCTTTGTTAAATGGGACTAGAATATAGAGTTAAAGACATTCTCATATTCAAAACCTTGATATTGGTTATGTTGTTTTGTTTGTTTGTTTGTTTTCCTTTTATATTTTTTTGGATTTGGGTTCAATTTTGGACAATGACCTTATCGACGGCACGAGAGCAAAAGCCATATATCCTTGTTCAACTTAGCTAAAACAAACAAACTCTTTTTTGGCAGTTGTGTCAGACAGTCGAAAAGGACTGGAGCCTGTTTTAGCTGAGGGTAGAGTCTAGTGCCGGAGACCCTGTCATGGCAAACAAGCAGGTGTGCATTCATTACAGACTGCTCTATAACTGACCTGCAGTACCCTGGGATCTCAGCTGTTTAGTGATTGAAAAAACATGGGACCATCCAAGTTGGATGTTTTATCTGAACATACTGCACCCACATGCCCTTGTGCCCCATTCTGATTGTCTTTTTTTGTTCAGATTATGTCAGCAGAGCTTCTACCTCCTGGCTGGCTGCAGAGGACCCTGGCAGTGATGCTGTGGTTATCATGTGGCAGCGCTCTCCGGCTAGCCAATCAGATGGCATGCACAGCCAGGAGTCCCGCCACTTACATCCTGGTCTTTACTGGGCAATGGAATCCAACAACATTCCCCAAGCAGTATCCTATGTTCAGACCTCCTGCCCAGTGGTCCAAACTCATAGGTAAGGGAAAAAAAACATCCATCTGAGTGATGAATGACTGGCGTTCATGGAGGCAATGATGTTAAAATACGGCATTACAAACTTTAGCTCAAAGGAAAGGTATTAAAAACATTTCTTGATGTGGTTCTGTTCCTGTTGGCCTGGTGACTTTGAAGGACAGGTTTCTATGCATTCAGGTATCTTTTATTGTTTAATTGATGCAGGACTAGCAGTATCATAATGCATTGTGGTGTGACAACCTGGAACTACATGGTCACCCTGGGCATTCCCATTCCCTATTGCTGCTGGCAATCTCCATCCTAACCCCCCATTCTCCCATCCCCTGAGGTTCCAGAGTCAGTGCTTAAATATTTCCTGATGCATCCAAAGAGAAATTAGTCCAAGGCATTTGGTTTTGCATTCACAGCAAAACAAGAATTGTATTTCAAGCCAACATTTACTTCGGTCAAAAACAAAGTCAAGATTTCCAGTTTGATGGCAAACAAATAAACCTTAATAATAATGGAAACCAGATGCTGATATATGGTTTTCTGAAGTGCTGGTTTGAAATACAGTCTAAAGACGCACTGGAAGCAGAGAGCTGGGACTGCTTGCCCTGTTGTCACGAAGCTTTCCAAGGATCTTCTTTAGCACAGCTTCTATAAAGTAACACAATGTTGGAGGCGGTTTGTTCTGCACAGAGTTTTGTAAGGTTATTTTCTCTCCAAGCGGTCAGCCATAGCAGCAGATTCCACCTGTGGCAGGAGGGCTCCCTGGCCAGTCAGGGGGTGCAGATGTTTGCAGAGAGGGGGGTGACTGCCGCTCTCATCAAAGAAACCAAGGAGGTGAAGAAGAGTACAAGGAGTGTCCATGGTGTGTACAGAGCTCCGGGCATCTCTAACGGGATCGGGCACACCTCCACAGAGCTGCACATGCAGCCCAGGAGCCCTCGGGTAAGGCTAGGCACAGGGAGGCTGCTGTAGTGTGCTTGCTAGGATTTTCTGTTTTGTTTATTAGCTAGCTCATTTATTTTGCTGCAGCACCACCATTAAGATAAACTGGCACTTGTGTTGATTTAGCAAGTTAACTGACTTTGTACAAAAAAAAGATTTAAAAATGAATACAAGTGCTCAAGCAAAAAGCACTCCCTAGTTAGAAATACCCGCTGTAACTGCTGGTAGGCTTGTAAAATCCCCAAAAAGTCAAAGAGGATTACAGTGACTACAGGGGGTGGTTGTATTTTTAGAAAAGATCTGTCATTTCAAGAGCACCGCAGTAAAATCCTTGATTTATCTGGGTGTTTATTGGCATACACCTGTCTCACAAAGATTATAATGAACTTTATGTGATGCATCCCAAGCAGCCAGAAAGTGAGGCACTGAGTCAATTCAATCTCCCTGAATGTTAGTAAGGCCATGCTAATCAGAGCCCTGCATCTGGTTCGGTTTCACTATTTTGCGTGTGTGTTGTCACCATCAAACCAGCTTACCTATGAAAGCTGAGAGGGAATGACCATGACCCGAAGTAGGAAACCCAACTATTTTAAGGACCCAAGTATTTTAAGGACTATTCATATGAATAGAGCCCTCTGAGAAGCGAAATGTGCAGAATCCCTGTTTAAAGCAGTACAAGGCCAGATTGGCTGGCAGTGAAGATCGGATTGCTAGCATTGGTACTGCTTGTGCTATCCCTGTTCTGTGGATGAAGAGAGGGGATTACAGCACCTTCCCAGAGCACTGACATTAATCATGTGCTTACATGGGAAACACAAGCTAATGAATGCACTTGCCATGACGTATTACATGCGATTGATGTATTAGCATTTTTCTCAAAATCTTCCTTTATCTGTCTTGAGCTTGGATGTTCAGTGCTAAAGTACTGTTTAGCAAATGAGGCCAGGTTCCAGTTATTATACCTTTTATTTATTATTTTATAAATGGGTTAATTATTGTTAAATTGTGTTTTTCCTGGAACTCTTCTGACATCATGGCGATGTATTTAGCATTAGGCAGGGAACAGCATGTTAAATCTGGGGCATCCTTTATTAGAAGGGAGCCCTTTTTATATGAATATCTTGGCACGGATCCACTGGGCTGGCTGTTGGTTGCTGATATAAGGACAGGCAGCATTTGAATGGAACCATCTGGAGGATTTTATAATAAATGGCCCTGAACTTAAATTCAAGTTGGCACTTTTATGAAGTCCTCCTTCAGCCTTTCTAAACTCAGCGATATTTCCAGCATGAAGTCATGTAAAAAGAGACATTAATCAAATCCAAGCTTTTTTTTGTTTTGGTTTTTCTGGTCAGGTCAACCAGATGTTATGTACAGTCAGCACTCGGATATATACGACACTCAGATACACATCAGTCACATTTTACTGTCCTTAAGAATAAAATCAATCCTCATTATATATATGATAAATTAATGCACTTACCCGTCACATGCATGCTCAAAGCAGTCTATCTTTATTGTACAGTTACACAGTGCTTCCTCCAGTTTCACCTGATGAAAATGCAGCAACAACAAAGCAAACGAGACCAGCTACTGTAATGTAAAACAGTTAATCATTAAACAGTTTCAGATACTGTGATGTATTTTTTTAAATCTGTGATCTTTAGTTGCTTTTGTGCATTTTCATTTGCAAGTGAACTGTGACATTAGGGCAGTATATTCTGCAATTTTGAATACTGACTTTGGATACTAAATTGCATTATCTTTTACGTTGTATGCATGGGCAACATTTTGATTTCATTTTGCTGTGGGGTCATTAATAGGGAATTTTACATACTGCAACAATACATACCGGATTTAAAAGTATGTACTGTATTACAGTCCACGTGTCCACAGTCGTCTCTTTTGGCAAGTGATATTTTCAAAATCATATCGTTCTGAATTAAAATACTTCTTCCGTTGAAATTATAGTACTGTACCAACAAAATCAACTACAGTACATCTAAATGGAAGTATACTTATTTTAAAACACTGTCCTTTCAGCTATGTATTTTTGACATCTTTTTGTGTTCCCTGAAAAACGGAAAAGGTTGGAAAGGGCCAAATGAAATAATCAGATATGTGTCTCACGCTTTTAACCGTCACTGAAGTCAAAGCGTTACAGGGTCGGATATGTGAGTGCTGACTGTAGTACAGTATCTGTGGTATGTGTGTATAATGAAAATATTAGATACAGCAAAAAACACCCTACCCTTTAGCAAGGAACATTGTCGCCTTTTTTTCTAACAAATTACTTTTACTGGTATGTTTTTTTTAAAAAAAACACCAAAGGTTAAAATGATTAAAAAATAATTTATTTCAGGACGTTTCTGTAGAAAGAAAAGTAAACACAGTGCAGTAAACTTGAAATAATCCGACCGCTTTATTAAAAACAACATAATATTATAATAAAAGGACAAACAATCGGATATAAGTTATAGTTTATTCAGGCCCGTCATATAAAGCATCTGCACAACCGAAACATTGTAAATAAATGAACATTTGAACAGAAATGGGTTTATATACAGACATGTTATATAAAGCACAACGGCAAAAAGCGATAAAAACATTAAATAAAAATAACATTTGAAAAGAAGTCTATATACAGGTGTATTATTTACATGCAAAACTGTACAACCAAAACGATGTAAATAAGTAAAATAAATAGGTTTATAAAACAGAAATAACAAAGCGCAAATACGCAACCGAAACTATGCAGATAAAAAACAAAAAATTTTACATAAATGGGCCTTGTTCTGGCACTTGGTCCTGGCACTTCACTGGTTTCACTTTCACTGCTGCTGGAATTTTCTCCTACTCAAACCTACTGTTCACCAGAGTCAGTTTCATCACTTTCAGTGGCAACAACTTTTTTGTCTCCAGATTCACTTTCAGATCAATTCTGTAGTAACTCTAAGCATTGCTCATTTTCACTTTCTCCAGTGCAACTGTGGAAGACTGAATTCCTTTGGGTAACTTCTGACATATATAGTAACCTGAGTAAATCTAAAAATAGATCACGGGAGATACCTGCTCACATGACAGACAGTAGCGCCTGAGTTACAAAAGGCAATAACTGCTCACATGACAGACAGTGGACGCTACAAAAGACTGATTGATTACAATAGACTCCTTAGATTACAAGAAGCCATTCATGTACGGGCTGCAGACTGTTCTAATCACAGTTCAACACATCACTGGCACAGTCCTGACTGATAAAATAGAATATTGTATAAGCAAAATACTATTGTTTTCAATGTAGTGGTCAATTTGCCTGGTCTGGTATTTTTAGGTATGAGGGTATTATATCACCCTTATTTTTGCAACCCTGTGTTTCCTACTTTGTCAGGATAATTAATACATATATTTAGGAAAAGTCATAAGCATACAGCCCCATATCTGCCAGACAGTAAATTTAATTTAAAAACCGCAAACGGTCAAATTGACCGCCTTGGTAGTTTTGTGTTTTGTGTATATCTTAATTATTTTTTTCTATTTTTTGTACTCTGCAGTTATACCTCTTTCAAACACACACACACACACACACATATATATATTTGAACATAATCAGTATTATTATGCTATTGCAATAAATGCATTTAAATGTTTAGTTTTTATCTTTGTTTGATAGTAATATACATATTTAAAAATGTATTATTATTTAAGACTAAAGACAAAATGTGTTTCACTATAACAGTAATGAAACAAAGTAATAGAGAGCTGACTGATTGAACGTGTGACTGGATTGGAGTTGGTTCAAAGCGTTCTCTCTAACATGTCTTGTGTGCACTGCCACCCCCAGCTGTCTCTGATGGGGAAAATCATTCCAAGCCCTGATTGGTTTGTTGGGGTTGACAGCCTTGATCTTTGTGACGGTGGCCAATGGGTACAGGAAGTATCACTTGACCTTTATCCATATGATGCAGGGACAGACAGCGGCTTCACCTTTTCATCTCCAAACTATCTCACAGTGCCCCAGGAAAACATCACTCAGGTAACCGCTGATAATATTCTTCAGGTGTAACGCGCATCCTGGTATGTCTACTGAATGTTCTGAACTCATTCTTATATGAATGAGGTTGATGTATTTTAAACAAGCTTTAAAAAATAAAATAAAGATCCTTGATTAAGGGTTTATTTATTTCTCTTTTCCCTCTTGCTAGATCACGTCACAGAACCCAAACCACCCCGCTAACTCTTTCTACTACCCCAAGCTGGAAAAACTGCCCCCTCTGGCCAGGCTGACCCTGACACGGCAGACTGGGCACTTGCCCGGTCACAAGCAGTTCTCCAACCACATCCTCCGAGAGGCTGGCAGCAAACGCTACTCAGGTGAGCACTGACTCTTTACAGTCATTGATTTTATTGACATTGAGGCTGCATGCTTCTTGTTCAAGAGAGACCGGGATAATTCAAAGTATATACAATCATTCACTGTGCAATCACACAATAATCCTAAATCCAAACACATTAGCATTAATATTATTGCAAAGACACCAGCGGTACACATCATGCTTGCTTAACTTCAACTGAACTGTTAGGTTAGTATCCAACACCTGCTGATCTCAGGCTGTGTTTTCTCTCCCATGTTCAGAGACGCCCCTGGACTGTGAGGTGTCAAGGTGGTCCTCATGGGGTCTGTGTCTGGAGAAGTGTGGCAGACCGGGGGTCCGTCACAGAACACGCTACATCCTGCTCCAACCGGCCAATAGCGGAACTGCATGCCCCGACCTAGAGGAAGGGGAAACATGTTTCTCTGAGAACTGCATCTGAGCCCTGGCCAGGACAACCCTGGGAGGGGGGGGGATCACTACAGACAGACACACCTAGCATTCAGGACAATTCAACACTCCCCCTCCACTCCGCAATCTAAACAGATCCTCTTGCTTTGATATGTGAATTCAGAGCTCACATAGAGAAAAGGTGTCAGCAGGTTAATGCGCTAGCCTCTTACCTACTGGGTGACAAGGAGGGACGGTTGTTAAGGTCAGTTTGAGGTGCCCTGGAGTAGATATTTGGGGAGGCTCACATGATGTAATATAGCACAGCACCATCCACATTGTGTCTGTATGCAGCCTGTGCCAATGTTCCTCACAAACTATTCACCAGCAGCATCAATATTCTTTTTTTAATGAGGCATTTACTGTAAATACCAATAAAATAGTAATTTGTACTGTAGTCCTTTAAATTCACACTGACACACCATTTATAAGAGGGACTGGGTTAAGCAATTATTATTGTCTGCAACTTTTTTTATAAAGTACTGGTAAACTATTCATATATATGTGTAGTTGAGTATATCTCAGAGGATGACTGAATGCCAAGCAATAGAATGAATGAATTCCAGAGAGTAGCAGCAGCAGCTATGCCCACATGGTCCACACGTCTGCTCTGTATCAGTAGACAGGGAGGTATGACACAAGGATGCGGGTCTGAGCTCTGGATTCTCACCTGCTTTCAGATCCCTCTAACAGATGATCTCTGAGTGTGTTAAGTCAACACGTTGTTCTGTCTGCAAATTCGCTGTGCGGAACATGCAAAGTGGGATGAACCTCCAAAGTCTTTTTTCTTGGAGAGTTGCAGTTCCAGAATGCATTGAATCTGCAGACACATTGCATAATTAATTAGCACAAATGTTGATGAAGAAGGTCTTCAGAAGGAACTGAATACCCTGTGTTTTGTCCACGTTAGACAGGATCACTGGAATGGTATTTTTTGCATTCAAATGGATAGAATAGGATACCCCAGAGATATTTCTGTTTTGGTATCCGTAATGCTGGCAACTCTGGTTATAAGGGATGATGTCAATGTTGCTGTCTAGGAAACAGCTGGAGGTGAGGAGGAAGAAACTGCTGTTCAAAGAGCTAACAAGTTGAGCACCCACACTCATTTGTGCATTCACAGCTCCCTCTAGTGGTCAAGTGATCACGTGAATTAATTTCAATGAATATTTATTCAAGCCAAAGTGTGAACCACGTGTTCAGTTTGACACTTAATACAATTCCTTGGTGTCTGTTTAATACATTCTTACATTGTCTTCAAAGCAGTTTAGTGGTGGCAATCACATTTCCAGGCACTGCATATATGTGTTTTGGGGGAGTCTGGAAGTCTGATTGAATAGCACCTATGAACAGGGCAATATGCAGGTATTATTTTAAACTCAATTTAAAAAGGTTACATTGCATGAAAACCATGTAGAGCTGACATTTTTACCACAAGCTTGGTTATATATTAAACTACAGCCTGTTTAAAATTCTACAGGGCACCACAGCTTAAAACATTAAAACAACGACATAAAACATTCACATTCCTAAATATAGTCATACACTGAAAACGAACATACATGAAATAAAAAAAAAGATAAGCTTGATGCACAGTACAGTTTAACATATACTAAATGCAGTGCATTGTAAGCGAGTTATCCTCTCTATTCTAACCTCTTTCAAGCTGCTGCTCCTGCTCTACTTCCCTTCATCTCCTCCCTTCTCAACACCTCTCTCCTTTCTGGTCTTTTCCCTCTGCCTTCAAAAAAGCCTCTATCACTCTCCTCCTCAAAAAACCTACCCTCGACCCCACCTCCCTCCAGTGCTACCGTCCTGTCTCCCTCCTACCCTTCCTCTCCAAAACCCTCGAGCGGACTGTACACCGCCATCTCTCTGCTTTCCTGTCCAACCTATGCTCTGCTCAACCCTCTCCAATCTGGCTTCCACTCTGCTCACTCCAATGAAACCTCCCTCCTGTCTGTCACCAACTCACTAAAGACCTGGGGATCTCTGGCACTGCTCTGGCCTGGGTGTCCTCCTACCTCTCCAACCGCACTTACCAGGTAACCTGGTGTGGAGCAACCTCCACACCTCGCCCTCTCTTAACAGGAGTCCCCCAAGGGTCAGTCTTGGGTCCTCTCCTGTTCTCTCTCTACACCCGCTCCCTGGGCCCCCTCATCGCATCCTATGTTTTCTCATACCATTTCTATGCTGATGATGCTCAGATTTTCCTCTCCTTCCCCACCTCTGACTCCACCATCCCCTCCCGTATCTCTACTTGTCTGTCTGCTATTTCCACCTGGATGCACTCGCATCACCTCAAACTCAACCTCTCTAAATCTGACCTCCTTTTCTTTCCCTCCTCCTCCTCCCCCTCCTCTGATCTCTCTATCTCTGTTCCTCTGGAATCTACCACACTCTCTCCCTCTTCCTCCGCTAAGAACCTCGGAGTCACCCTGGACCCCTGCCTCTCTTATTCCCAGTACATATCCACTCTGGCACGCACTTGCCGATTCTTCCTGAGCAACATCCGAAGAATCTGACCCTTCCTCACCAACTACGCCGCCCAGCTCCTGGTCCAGGCCTTGGTACTCTCCCGCCTAGACTACTGCAACTCCCTCCTGGCTGGCCTCCCTGCGTCCGCCACCCGTCCGCTCCAGCTCATCCAGAACTCCGCTGCCCGCCTGGTGTTCTCTCTGCCTCGCTTCTCGCACGCAACTCCACTACTCCGCTCACTCCACTGGCTCCCGATCACCGCTCGCATCCAGTTCAAGACTCTTGTACTAGCCTACAGATGCCTTGACCAGACTGCACCCAGCTACCTCCAGACCCTCATCTCTCCCTACACCCCCACTTGACCTCTCCGCTCCGCCTGCACTAGAAGACTGGCTCTACCTCCTCTACGCTCCCCTGCCTCCAGAGCCCGCTCCTTCTCCACCCGTGCTCCGCAGTGGTGGAATGACCTTCCTACAGATGTCAGGACTGCCCAGTCCCTTACCACATTCTGACGCCTCCTTAAGACTCACCTCTTCAGACAGCACCTGTAGAACTCCTCTGTTTTTCCCCTGGGACACTTATCACCCTTCCTTAAATGTGCTTTACTTGCTCTTATCTGCCCCCTATTTTACTGCATTTAATCCTGTACTTCAGAGTACTGTAATCTGCCAAGTGTTTAATCTGTAGTATTTTGTATTTAATCATATCCTGATGTAACTATCACCGACACTGTTATCTGCTGTATTGAATTGTATTTTGTCACACTTGTACTTGCTTGAACCAAAGTCATTGTATTTATCTTGCTCTTAATTGTATTATTACTTGTACTGTGATACTTGAAATGTATTTGCTTATGATTGTAAGTCACCCTGGATAAGGGCGTCTGCTTAGAAATAAATAATAATAATAATAATAATAATAATAATAATAATAATAATAATAATAATAATAATAATAACAAATTGTGAACTTTTTTTTATTTGTTCACACTTAATTTCTTCAATTGTTGTTTAACACGTTTGTTTGTTCACATTTCTGCAATAAAGTTTATCATATTCATACACACTGATCAAAAATAAGTTATTTAAAGAGGCACTCTCTACCTGAAGTGATTTATTCTTCTTGTTTAAATACACACTGATCAAAAATAAGTTATTTAAAGAGGCACTCTCTACCTGAAGTGATTTATTCTTCTTGTTTAAATTCATTCGGTATAAATCACTGTGATTCATTGGCAGATTTTAAGACATTTTTTTTTTTTTTACAAACCCTGTTAAACAATCCCTGTTAAACAAATCTTCCTTTTTTTCACTTATTCTGACTCATAAAAGCAGCTCTCCAGTGCTCTGCAGTATATATATATATATATATATATATATATATATATATATATATATATATATATATATATATATATATATACTCTTGTATTGGGACTTAGAAATATATCATTTTGACCCAATATAATATATATGTATTATTATTCCCCAGGTCACAATATTATGGTACCATAATAATAAACATCGATTTACTGCTTCGTCCCTTTATATTTGCATTCTTACATTACATAGAGGATACCAGATGGCAAGGGAGTGTATTGAAATGGAGTATAATTCCATCAAAATGGAAAAATAAATAAAACTTTTTTTTTTATGAATCGAGAGGGAGTTACCCTACTGGAAAAACCATTAGAAACCATTAGAACATTTCTAATGGTCTGTAGTGGTCTCTTATGCACTGCAGTGGTCTCTACACTGTGTAATGGCAAATGTTCTTAGTGATTTGTAATATGTTGTAATGGTGTTTTACAACACAATGAAAAGTAAGCATTAAGTAAATAAAATCTCACCAAAAGGCACAATGAGACAGCCGAATAAATTACTCTGCTGCGTTGAAGTTCTGATTGTTTGTTTGTTTTCCGCATATATTGTTTATCTTATTTTGATTCTGTATATTGGTATTTAAGAAAAAAAAAACGGCTTTTAAAAAAAGGGAGAGTTAGGGTCCTGAGATAGGACCAATATGCAACTTTGGTGGTTTCCCAAATGGCTTTCCGTTTTGCTTGACAAAATGGCGGATGAGTAACTAGATGGTTTTTAACAGACTAGTAGCGAATCCACTCCCGCCCACAGTAGGGCGCTATACACGAGACTGACGTATTGTACTGTATTGTATTTTCGACGATAACATCGTTGTAGTTCTCGGGGTGTCCGCTGTCCGCAACAGGGCGCAAATCTCTGAACTTCGTCATGGCAACTCTTGGGATCGGCCACGGCGAGGCGATGTTGGGGTAACACCAGCCTTCTTAGGACTTGAACTCTGCAGTATTAGTAGCAGGGGCGCGTTGGCTGGATAATGGCGGAGAGAGCGGGATTGTTGTGTTGCGAACAATAACATTCACCAGAAGTGATTGTGAAAGTTATTTTTTAAATAAATATTTTGAAACGCCGGTGCAAACAACAACGGCTTGGTGACTTGGGGGGAACTGGAGCTTTGAGGAGACAGTGTTTTCTGCAACCGACTTGTAATTTAAGTATGGAGGACTCGCTCGGATTGGTCGGAAAGAGGGTACTGCTTCTCTTGGGAGATTCTGCCTCTGCAGCGGCCGCCGAACCGGACCAAGCAGTATGGAACCGGGACTGGCTCCGTGGGACTGTCCGGGCAGCTGGCGGGGTCGGGGCAGCGGCTGCGGGGTCTGAGGCGAGCGGAGGAGAAGGAGCAGTAGCCGGAGCGGCGATGATGACGGTCAGTGTCTCTCTTGTGGGGGTGCAAATCAATTATTCCGTGGTTTGAATTTTTACAAGGACAACGTAAAACTTATTTTGCCTTAGACGTTTTGCTGCATTTTCCGCGCCAGGGACCAGCGTAACATAATATAGGCTAAATCATGTTGGGTGTCTCCACTGCTGATAACTGTTTTGTAAGGTAGAGATGAGGAATAGTTGAGACCGGGGATTTGGGGCCTTGTGATGATACAGATACAGTAGCGTGCATTTATTTAACACCTTTTTACTAGTTAAACTGGTCAGTATTAACTGTGTCGTCAAAATTGTGAATAGACGCAGCGTTTTGCGCTTAAATATAGGAATTCTGAATTTATATAAATACTTCACTGTGCTTTACTCTCTAGTATCTATAGTAAACACAACCAGAACAAAAATCTCCACGGTTCAGCGCACCAGTATGTCAGTGTGGTATTTGACCTGTTAAATAGCATACCGTTTTGTTAGATGATTGCGTAAATGATGATAGTATAATTATGAACCGAGCTCCAGTTTAGGGTGACGTCACTCAACGTAATTATTCTCCTGCAGTGTTGAGTTATCTGTGATTAAAAGTGCGTTACTATACGTTATTTGTATAAATATAAAACACAAACACTTTGATATAAAACATATACAATTTGAAAAGTCTTTGAATGGAATCCTATGTAATTTACAAAAATGATAAACCAACCACAAAATATGTTTTTTGTATTTGCCCCAAAACTAACCAACACATTTCAACTTATTTGTACAAATAAATAAATAGTCATAAGATTAACACGCAGAGCTGAACTATGGGAGTGGGCGAGAGTAGTTAGAATTGTTCCAGGAAGTATAGATTCCATTGATTGTAACCTCTTTAAATTATTCACTAAATGTTTAAAAGTATGGTTTTACTTTTTCACTGTTTTATTTTATACCTAAAGTGGGACTGAATCTAGTTCTTAATATAATGGAAAACAGTACAATCGGCATCAGTATTCTACACTCCTGCAATTATGATTGATTTTATGTCCAGTATACAGTGGTCCAACCTAGAAACCATGACTGTGGCAATAATCTGTAGACTGACTGACTGCAGCTGCAGCTTCCTAAAGAATATTTGTTCCCTACAGAGGCCAGTATTTGCTTGTCTAGGGCAGCCAGCCAGTCAGGTGTTTTTTTTTTTTATTTTGTTTGGTTTTTTTGGGGGGGGGAGGGGTGGGGCTGCTTCATGGTTTAGCCGTTTGATCAAGCAGATGAAGCTAAGTCACCATCTCTTTGTCATCTAATCGAACCAAAACCTCAGATGAATCCGGCACTTGTTTAAAATCTGTGTTAGCAGGGTGGGGGTGATAAGGATATTCGGCAGTGATTTATTAATTTTAAAGATGTTTCATCACGGCTGGTGTTTGCAATGTATGTTGCCCTCACTAAAAACAGTATTGTGAATACAATTGACTAACCTTTTTATTGATTAAAAAACCTTCTGCTCACCATGTTCTAAGAAATAATGCTAATCTAAGTGCTACAAATGCGTTGGATGTATTAACACCTACACATTGGTCTAGTGTTACATTTCCTTTATTGCATAAATAGTTAATAGTTTAGTAAGTGTCATGCTGAGAGGACCCGTTTTCATAGCTCTATCTGCGCACATGAGTCAGAATTTGGTTTACAGGAACAACTCTACTGATGTGATTGTTTCCTTTCCACCTTGTGTGCGCAGTTCTGCCTTAGAACAGTCTGATTCTGGAAAAAAATGTGGTTTGTTTAGCTTTTAATTTCATGCTACAGGAAGATGTAGACTGAAAATTTAGTTTTGATAAATGAATGAAAACAACGCTTCAGCGACCTACTGTAAAATACACAATAATCAGAGAAGCAAACTGAATAACAGAAAGCATTTCCAAAGCTGAAACCTCAAGAAACATGTTGGCCCCTAGGTTTTGTGTGAGCTTTATATGAGCCTCAGCACTGTTTTGCTCCCCTTATCAGCTTATTTCCCTTTGTAGTCTACAAAGAAAAACGGTAAACCTGCCCTCCTCCTCCATCTTTGTTCCCACCTATTGGTGTCCCTTGTGATTTCAAGGCAGAACTACATTTAACATGTGCCTTAACAGGGAAACTGTATGACAAGTAAATAACTGGCCAGTAATTTAGTATTTTAGTGGAAAACAAACTTGTATTTCCTCAGCTATACCTATCAGTGCTAAACAGGTGGACTACCAGCAAAATCCTGTGATAAAAAGTGCAGCAATCTATGTTAAATTGCTTCTTAAGCAAACAGTACTACAGTCCTACTCAGCAAAGAGCATTGAAGCAGCACTTGGATCAGGGCCAGCCCATTTGAATGCACACAAGGTTATGTCTGCAGGTGCACTTGCATTTTGACTTTATTCCTGAAAGTATCAGTAAAACTGTATCATTTGTCTGTGAACTCCTTACACTGTCTGTGTGACTTAAACAAAAAAAAAAAAAAAAAATGTGACTAATTGTTTTGTATGGTCCCTGCAGGTGTTTGTGGAGTTTGACAGCACTTGCAGGAAACGGCCCTCCTGGGTCAAGGTTTATGTGGATAAAGTGCTGGCATTCCTGGTGGAGGGATCTATAGTTTGGGCGCCCCGCACAGATCCAGTTGTGATCCAGGGAGCTGGGGTCCCTGCCAGTTGCTGGCCAGCTTTAGTAAGTGGGGGCTTTTAAGCAGAGCTACACATTAAGTTTTGTATAGCCAAGGAAGGGTTGCCTCTTAACTAATCTTTTCATTTTAACATTTTTTTCATTATGCATCACAGCATTGAGCCTTGATGTTTAATTGCTGGAGGTGGTCCTGGTTTAAAAAAACAAACAAACATTAAATCATAATCAATCTACTGTTATTGATTCACAGTTAGTTAGTTTGCAAGTTATTCCACATGTTGCAGTAGAGCACTGGTAAGAATCTTTTTGTTTCAGGCTTTTCAACCCTTGGTTGACAAGATTGGGCTGGGTCCAGTTGTTCCTGTGGAGTTCTTTGTGGACCGAGTGTTGAGCTTCTTGCAAGACAGCAGCTCTCTACAGTGTTTTGAGGTATCGTCTTTGTTTTTGTTTGTCCCAGGCATTATTTAAAATACTTCAAACAGGCCCAGGGAAAAGCGATGTAGTTGCCTCCAGTCACTGGGCCAGGAGGTTGACCAGTAATCCCATAAATTTTAATTGAAGCTGGATTAGAAATGCAAATAAAGCTTTTAAGTAATATTTGACCAGTATTTGACCATTCTGTGCAGTTGGAAGAGGACATCAGGAGCAAACTGTTGCAGGAGCAGGCAGTGCTACTGAATGCAGTCAACAGCTGGCTGAGTGAGCTTAAATTACAGGAGATCTTGAGGAGAGGTGAGTCTCAGAAGGGGACTCATTATCTGCATGAAATGTAGCATAACCGGGAAGTGCCTTGTTAATGAACAGGGGAGGGAAAAAGGTCAATGTTGGTTTTGTTGAAAATATATATATATATATATATTTTTTGCAATTTGTGTTTTGAGCTGACAGAAGGTTAAACCTGTGATTTGTAGGTGCATAATATACAAGTCATAAACACAGTTGTGGTCCGTTGAGATGCTAATACTGGAATGTTTTTGTGCATCAGGCCCGTATACAATCCAAGGTCAGAAAGTGAAAGTGTACCAGCCTGAGTTTGAGGAGCAGTGGGCCTCAGGAATGGTGTCCCAGCATGACCCTGTGTCTCACATGATGGAGATCACCATTACAAAGGTAGCATATACAACACTGAAATACTTCTGTCGTTTGCTATTATAAGAAGGATTCATTCTTGGCATTCTTATTTATTTAATATTAGTTTAAGAAGAATTGGTATGATTTATTGGACACTTTGTTAGATGATGAACATTAAAATGGTACTGGAGGACATGTTGTCCTTCTCCTTGGTCATATAGTTCTTGCTTGTTTTCAGGGTGAGGAGACTCGGGTTGTGGATCCAAGGGTGATTCATGTGGTGCTGGCAGAGGACCTGTTGGATGAGGTAGGTGGGACAGTGATGAACTTTGGAAATTTGTTTGGGGGGCGCGGGGCACAGGAAACCATTCTTTCTACATTATTACCCATTTATTGGTCTCGTCAGTAGTGCCTGTTTACTTCATAGTACTACATTTGAAGGTAACACATTTTTGTAACGTCACCAAAGATAGTTTTAGCTACAGGGGCACTTCATTTTCATTTTATTTTTTTCTTAAAATGCATAATGAATGCAATGTAATGAATACTCTGCTGTTCTCATTACTCCCCAGGCTGGTCAGACTGAAGGCAGTAAGAAAGGCAAGCGCAGGAAGGAAGGAGATGGAAAAGGGCAGGGACGGAGGAGGCGGAACACCTCTGACAGCGATAGCGATGTGGCAGTGAAGAGACTAAAGGTTGGGGAGACAGACAGCAGTGGCAGCGAGGGTGGTGAGAACAGCTTTGGATCCTGGAAAGGGGGCAGCAGTGGCACCAGCAACACCAGTGGGCCAACTCAGAACCAGGGGTCCTCCAATACAGCAGCTCACGTTTCTTCCCAGGGGCATCCCAACATCCGCTTTGCCACCTACACGAAAGAGAATGGAAGGACAGTGGTGGTGCAGGACCGCCCCCTAGCAGCAGAGCCTGCCACTGCCGCGCCTCCCTCTCCCTTCTCAACTGCTTTCCCCTCTGTTAGTCAGATGCCTCCAGGGTCTGCACTTGCAGCTGCTCTGAAGAAGGACAAACAGTCGCCAGCAGCCACACCTGAGAAGGAGGGGGCTCGTACTTCTCCGGTGACACTAGGGGGATTCCCCTTGACGGCGGGCCCCATCCCCACCTCTGTGCGCATCTCTGATGGGGGTGCTGCTGTGGGAAGTTTTAGTGGCCAAAAGACTGCTGGATGGGGTGTTGGGCAGGCTGAGGTGAGCGTAGAACGTTTCTCTTTCGTTACTGTGTTTAATTTGAATACGTTTAACAAACAGAAGAATACAGTGATTCACTATAACGTTGTGTGAAATGTGACACTGTGCTCATGCCAAGCATAAGATGCAATGTTATTAATGTAGCAAGGGCAATGTACTGTATGTGTGTCCTGTATCTGTTATATTTTTGCAACATGAAATCTGGATATTGAATAAAAATGAATGGTCTTACTGTTTCAGAGTGCCAAAAACCCACTGATAGCAGCTGCTGGCTTCCGAATGTCTCAGAGTCAGCCTCTTTCAGTGCCTACGTTTGGGGAAAGTCGGGCTCAGACCAACGGTGCACTAACCCAGGAGAACAAACCCTTTGGGTTCCAGTTCAGCAGCAGTACAGATGACTCCAGCAAAGAGAGTGATTCCACAAAGAACATATTCTTCCAGTGCATGGCGCAAAACGTGCCCCGGAGTAACTACTTCACCGCTATCTCTGAGAGCCTGGCTAAGGAACCGCCCAGTTTGAACTTATTTAAAACAGCAGCCCTTGAAAGCCCAAAAGGCAGTGTATTTGGGGCAGCGCCAGGTATGTCCCCTTCTAAAGAGCAGTCCAAAACGGATTCTAAACCCACAGGAAACGGATCATTGTTGGGAAAACCATTCGGTCCAGATGCAATGCCTAAACTCACTCCAGCTTTTCCAGGCAGCAGCATTGGCGGAGGTGGAATGGGTCTCATTACCAACACTAAACCTCCAGAGCCCCACGAAAACCTCTTCCTACAGCCCCCCAAGCTGTCCCGTCAGCAACCATCTAATCCCTTCCTGGCATTTGCCGAAAAGCTCACCCATAGTCCCTTTAGTGGCCTTCCTGCTGCGCAGCCCTCTGCCGTCTCTCTGGCTCAGCCTGCAACCCCAGTGTTTGTGCGCCCACCAGCTACCTCTGATTGGCCCAAGGCTTCCGCTGCAGCAGCAGAAGCTGCTACCAGTGCTCCCAGTGAAAGCCCAGTAAATCTCTTCACCATGGCTGATCCTTCGAAGGCATTAGCGTCTCCACCATTCTCTGCCTTTTCTTCAACCGCTGCCACCACCACTACTACTACCACCACCACTGCTTCTACTACTGCCCCCAGACCTGCCAGCTTAGGAAGTGTTCTGCAGACCAGTTCCCAAGAACCTATCCTGTCCCAGACCATGGAAATGCCTATCTTGTCATCTAGCCCTACCGAGGAAGGACCGGGATCCGGCTCAGACTCTGGCACTGTGCAGGAGAGTGTCAGCGATGTGGTCAAACCCCTTGTGGACTCAGGGAAACAGCAGCCTGGCTTCTCATCATTTACGAGTGGAGCTACTGTCGTTTCAGAGCCCCAGTTGCTGTTTGATCAGACTCTCCAAAATTTTTCCCTGGATGAGCGCAGCACAGCCTCCAGGCGTGACTCGGACTCCAGCACCAATAGTGACCTCTCGGACCTGAGTGACACAGAAGAGCAACTGCAAGCCAAAGCCAAGGAGCAAGGTCAGCTACGGCCAGACTTGGGGGCTGGCATGATGCTGGACAAGGGGAAAGGGGTGGGCAAGAGCCGACCTCGCAACAAACCCTTGAAAGGTGAGATGAACAGAATGTCTAATATGGTGTAAAGTGATTTTTAGCTTCCAATTGTCACAAAAACATAATTTTCTAATACAGTAACTTGGATTAAATACTGTAGTAAGAATTTATATATTACCTAACTTCATGATTTCAGGTGCACATGTGACATCACATGAGGGTGAAGCACTCTGCTTGTTTTTGTTTGTCATACATAACCACTGATTTTATTACTTGTAAACTGTTCTGTTTTATGCACTGGGAAACCCAGCATGATTTAAAATTCCCCCATATTAAATTTGAATTAACATTGGTTTCTTTACTGTGTGCCAGGACTGAGCAGTAGGTGGCAGCAGAGACTAGAACCACACAAACTTGCTTCATGTCAATGAAACCTGGACTGCTATGCGATGAGTCTTTATTTGTATCCATGTGCTTGTTCCTCCCCCTGTTCTTTGACTCTTGTTCTTGTGTGCCTGTGCAGTGGGTCAGTCTGTGCTGAAGGACATGACGAAGGTGCGGAAGCTGAAGCAGTCTGGCGAGTCGTTCCTGCAGGATGGCTCCTGTATCAACGTAGCGCCTCACCTCCACAAGTGCCGGGAGTGCCGCCTGGAGCGGTACCGCAAGTTCCGTGAGCAGGATAACGATGAAGACGATTCCACTGTCGCCTGTCGCTTCTTCCACTTTCGCAGGTCTGTGAGACCGCATCTCTTGACTACTGTTTGGTCTCGACACAGTTAACGTCCGCTCTATTGATCTAAATAAGAGGATGAAAACACCACTGCTACATGGTTCTATTTTAATAAAATGGCAGCTGTTATTATACCAGTTTAATGTAAGCTTGGGTTTGAGGGTTAACCACCTTTTTGATTGTCATTATTGATACACTTTTCTACAGAAAATTATGTCTTAGACTTGAGGCTAGAGCAGGTTAGGTGTCAAG